>NC_082392.1:16245810-16260810 GCF_031168955.1 Gadus macrocephalus | reverse complement strand
CAAGAAGAGGGGGGGACCGGCATTGAAACAAATCTCTCATATTCAGCTTTTTGATTTCATTCTTTCTCTCCCGTCGTCTCTCCTATTAGCTTATTCATTCTTCACACGTGACTGCCAGTCTGTTAAGGTCATATTAAACCAAAGCAATCCCCTTTAAATGGTTATCTACGACGTGCATTAAAAAGCTCTTTGCTGCCCTTTAAATATTGTGATTGGGTTATAGAGGAGGGTCGCTGTTTCGGAGCGCTGATCGCTCTCCCAGGAGCCTGCTTGAGAATATAAATTGAGTAATATTATAGAGGCGGGCACTCCACAAGGACTGGGTAATGAATAGGATTCATGATCTGAGCAGGAACAGGAGGTCATGCAATGAAGTGAAATACTCAAATAAGTCCAATCCAAACCCCTACAGATGATGATACATTAACTGAGACCCTCGTAGTCCTGCTCCCGTCCGCTCTGTGTTATGCCTATATGCGCCTACATATTTACTTTTTAAAGCATTAGCGGCTGCGTTAAACAAAGTAGAGAGGGAAGGGGGAGAAAGAGGGTCTGGGATAATATAATTATTTAGACTCGAGTTGAATGACAACTGTGATGGAGGGTTATTCCGGAGATGCAAATCTTGTAATCTTCTTCAAAGAAATTAAGAAAGGGAAAGAAGAGAAAGGAAGGGATTTGTATTATCCGCGTGTACAATTTTGTGACCTTGTTGATCGCAAAATTAATCATAAGAAAGGCACCAGGAGATAAAAGATTATGTCTACCCTGGGTCTAAATACGAGATATTAAGATTTCAGATGTAATCCTTGCCCGATTATAATTCTCTCTTTCCCCTTGCAAGGAATTACTTGCATTCATCTTCTCTAATATGTAAGCTGTGTTTATGCTGGATACATAATATTGCTTGTGATCCTCTCTGAAGCAGGCAAATCTGCTGGTGAGTTATATTGGGCCTTATGAACTTCTGTTTCTCTCCTCATCTCTGTCTCCTATGTCTTACCTGGGAGCAAGGCTGATTGTATGTTACTTAACTGTATCCAAGAACATTTGCTTGACATCACAGAGTTGTTTCACCATCATATGAGGCATGACGATAAGGCATTACTTCATCTCTATATCACTTCTATTTCACAAATTTCTTGGATGGTATTGTTTTGCATATACATGCAAATACTTTCTAGTTCTCCATTCAAGTTAATTCAAAGGTGCCTTAAAAATAGTAACAATCATGGCCCATGTAAGAATTTATATAATGTTTTTGCCTGAAATGGCAAGTCCGTTTCTCTCTCTCACGCACTCTCTCTCTTTCTCTTTCTCTCTCTCTTTCTCTGTCTCTCTGTCAGCGAATCTTGATGGAGTGTATAGGGAATGGAATGAGCCGGGCTGCTTGCAATCAGGCACACAGAAAATGGTTAATTCCACTTTTGATGACACCAGGCTGGGCAAGCACAACAGTTTTCAAGTGCTGACACTAACCTGTAATGACTGAGTGAATGGATGGAGAATATAGAGGGAGAGAGACAATATATAGGGAGAGGGAGGGTGAGAGAGAAAGCGAGAGAGAGAGAGAGAAAGAGAGAGAGAGAGAGAGAGCGAGAGAGAGAGAGAGAGAGAGAGAGAGAGAGAGAGAGAGAGAGAAGAAAACAGACACATCTGCTTTCTGGACTACACTTTTTTCTTTTCAGCATCTACAGTCCCGGGCCAAAATACCATTAATACTAGTGTCAGAGAAGAGAGTGGACATAGCCTTGCAGCCGACGGCTTTGAGTGCCTTGAGAAGAAGATACTCTGGAAGCCTCTTGGGGGAGGGAGGGGGGAGGAAGGGAGGGCAGGGTGGAGAGATGCTGTCCAAAGAAACCAGCCCCATTCTCTGGTCCCTTTTGTGGCAGTGGTGCTCGGCCCCTACTCTTCATCCTCCTCATCTTCCTCCTCCTCAACCTCCTCCTCCTCTTCCTTTTTTTTTTCTTTTATATTGTGCGAAGATTAAATTGCACATGATCTCTGGTGTCTCCGGCCGCTTGCCTGTCGCAGGTCCTTGACCTCCGGGGTGGCTCAGATAATAGATACATCGCGTGTTGGTGTCTGGCGCCCAACCGCTCGTCCGCCACAGTCCAGTTCCCCCGCCATTGTGGCGTGGTCCGAGGTAATTAAGTAAAATGGCGGATAAGGCCTTGGCGCGTCCATTTCAATATTTATTACATCCTCTTTGTGAAAAGAGCTGTTTAGTCCCGCTGTATCTGAAATGATCTCCCAGGCAATTACAAGTGCATTTAGAATACACATTAGGGGGCAATCCTCACCACCCCTTACAACGCAGCCCCCGTGATCCGACGCACACAGATAACCGATGGAAGTAATAAGTGGTGATCCCCATTTGCTTGTGAAACACAATTTGTATGCATTCAGGTGGGGTGTATGGTATGATAGAATTATCTGTTAAGTAAAAAAAATTAATAAAGAGCACTTGCGTCAGACAAGGATGTCTTGCGATTACCCCTTGTAAAACATACAATTATGCTGATTTTCACCTGGTTAAAGTCCTTTATATTTGTAGGAAGTCAAAGTGAGAGTAAAAGATGAAGTCACAGCACACACTGGGTGTTCATGTGAGCCAAAGCAATAGAGAAGGCAAAAGTATCAAGCTTTCTGGGGTGTCTGTCTGTAATAGACCAGTAAACGCCTGGACCCAGTTCCCCTCAGCTTGGGGTCTGTTACCAAAAAAAAAGTATTCTGTGTGCCAATTTCTCAGAGCCAGTCTCTGTCTACTTTCTCTGTCTCCTCTCTGTCTCTGTCTCTGTCTCGCTCTCTCTCTATCTATCTCTTGTTTTTTCTCCTTCTCTTTCTCTCTCTCACTGTTTCTTCTCTCTCATACACACTGTCTCTAACTCCCCCATCACCTCTCTCTCTCTCTCTCTCTCTCTCTCTCTCTCTCTCTCTCTCTCTCTCTCTCTCTCTCTCTCTCTCTCTCTCTCTCTCTCTCTCTCTATCCCCCTCTCTCCATGTCTCTGTCTATGTCTCTCTCCCTCTTAATTGACTTCCTAGTTTGATAACACATGCCTGTCTGATCGGAGCCGGGCTGTCTAAAAGATGCTGGGAGGAACGTGCCTCCTCGATAGCAGATCAATTAGTCTATTAAGATAAATCAGGAGACATGGAGCTCCTATAGCCTACACTTCACAGCACGCTATTGGACTCCCCTATACATTTTAAAGCCAACATGTTGGTCTACAATAGTACAGTCTCCACCAGAGCTCATCTCCTCAGACAGATGGCCTGCCTTTTATGATATGTGACTCCACATGAGCATTGTTCTTCTGGTCAGCAATGACAGATGGCCTGGATATTGATTCTATGGAGATAGCGCCACGTATGACTTAGAACTCAGAACCTTTGGTTAAACAGACAAGTTACTTTTTATCTCGTGGACACCGGACAGGCAACCCGATATATATTTCATGTAGAAACGATCACAATCTTATCTTTCTTCTTATTCTCTTTCTGTTTCTTATTCTGATCCTCATTCTTATGTCTATCAATTAAATAAATATGAAATAGAAATGAATTATTTATTTACAATTTTTTATGTTTTATTCCTCAGTGAAAATGTAAAAACTCGAACTTTATCGAAACAAGTGCAGGACAACAAAGTGAGCTCGCTGACACCTGAGGCAGCGTCCGCTTCCTGCCCGTCCTCAGTGCCCATGAGAAGAGCAGCAGCACAACAACAAGAACACAAAAAGACCGTCAGGCCAGATAACAGGTCAATAGAGCCCACATCATCCCCTTCAAGATCCGATTTCACCCCGTCTTCCTTCCCTCCCCCCCAGCACTTTTAAAGTACATCCAGCAATTGCGTCGCTTTCCGTAAGCAACTTTTATGGAGGCCTCGCAGAAAAACGCCAGCAAGCCCTGGGGGTCAGGGGCCAATGTGTTGATGGATTATGGGGTCTGCGCTGTGGCCCCTGTGCTGCTGACAGGGTTTATTGGTCAGCCAGGATGAGCTTGTAGCCCTTTATATAATTATTGTATTAAGGCCAGAGCACAACCCCTGCCTCTCTGGTACTTGTCCCCTGGATCAATGTGGAGATAATTTCAGAAATGAATAGTTAGCATCGATTGAGCCGCTTAGTGACGGCTTATCAGCCTCTCGGACAGGTCGCTGTAGATTATTGTGTCGTTGTCATTTATGGCCACTATTATAGTATTTCAATTTTTTTTCTTTTTTCAAAACGGCCAAGTTCAAACAAAGACAATTCAATTTGCAATGGATTTCATTCCATCCGATTCTTCCTTTTCCACCTTCCCCTCCCATGGCCTTCTGTTCTCCACTCTCTGCGACACAATAAGCAATAAATCACAATCATTTGTGTGTTTATCTTCCTCTTGCCTGATGCCTGATGCACAGGTGGTGGGTCTGGTCTCAGAGGGCCGTGCAGGGGAGGGAGCAAGAGAGCGGGGGGGGGGGGGGGGGGGGGGGGGGGATGAGGAGGGAGAGATCAAGCATCAGCACTTGAACTCTCAAGTGAGGAATTGAACGCGCTCCGGTTCAGACAAACCGGCTGACCTTCAGGATTCCCATTCTAGCCATTGTTTTTGTTATTGTTTATTTGTTGTCATGGTGTTTTCTATGGGTGCTAGGCCTCAGTCTTTGTATGAGCTGTCGTGGTCAACCGTATTTTCAAATAAAACTTTGTTGAGAAGACAAAAAACGAAAAAACGAATCTATCGCTATCAACTCGTTTCACACCTTAGAATCTGCACGCGCAATGTTTATTGTTGCTTTTGTATTCCACAAGTCTTTTCTTTGTCCTGGCAAAGTAAACCTCCCGCAGCACATCAGCCACCAGGATCCCCCCACCCCCTAGCCCAGCCCCCCCCGTCCCCCGTCCCCCGTCCCGGCGGTGTCATGTTTGTGCTTTCCCTTCCTGCCTTCTAAACTGTGAATGACAAGATGTATCCATCAGAGAACCCCAGCTCCATTTCAATAGCAGCTCAGGGGGAATCATTCAGAGAAATGTAATTTACTCGCTATTGGTCAGTTTGAACCCTGACCTCAATCACTTGACACGGTTTCCATGGAAACCACCCGGGCTGCTGCTGCTGCTGCATGCTGCGGGGGAAAAAAATAAAAGAAGAAGAAGAAAGAATAACAAGAAGGGGAGACAGTCGGCCGAAATTAGATAGCAACGTGCTAGCAATGGACCTAGTGGTTTTACTGGGTCGAAACGTGGCTCTGGATGCAGGTGCATTCAACCACAAGTGTGAGAAAAATTGTGTACAAAAAAAGGGTAACGTCTTTTACAGTCGGTGGGGTTGGGGGGAAGGGGGGGGGGGGGGTTTGTTGAACTGTTCACACTCTTTTATTACATAATTACATAAGCAGCGATATTCCTCATAAATGTCACACATGTTCACTTCGCCGTGGCACTGACACATTAATTACAGCCGATTATTTCCGAGGCGCTCCCATGCTAATTAGTCGTACAGTTACACAGCGCTAATAGCTCAGGGATCAAAGGAAACAAATTACTATCATACATCATTTCAATTAACGCGAGTGATGGATTAATAACCAAGACAAGTCGTCTTAATGCTCCGGGTGGAAGGGCAAAGAAACAAGAGTGACGCAGGAAAATGTCTCGAACGCGTCGCCGATGATCCAATGCGGTAATATTCGTCATGTCTCCGACGCTTTCCTTGCTCCATTGACGCCTGGTTTTTAGCTGCTCCTGACTGGTGAGTGACTCCTCCATCACTCAGTGTCTGATGACACGTAGCATCCATCTTTCCGGTGGCATGACGCAGGCCTTTTTCCTTCATGCCATCTGCACAGCGGCCAATGAGTCAATTGTCTATTTTCTTTACTCCACAATCTGCCCTGAATATTGCTCTGTGTGCGATACCTTTGTGTTTTCCGATAGATTTTGCACCATCCCCAATTCAACACAAAATGTGTGTGTGTGTGTGTGTGTGTGTGTGTGTGCGTGTGTGTGTGTGTGTGTGTGTGTGTGTGTGTGTGTGTGTGTGTGTGTGTGTGTGTGTGCGTGCGTGTGTGGAGACGATTAGCTCCTGAGCTCCATAACGCTACAGTTAAACCTCCACGCTAGGTTCTGGGAACCCCCCAGGGACAGGCAGGCCAAACTCCCGCTCCAGGCCCGACGGGCCCACTGACCCACAGTGATTAGCCGATATATTTACATTGTTGACTTTGCTAATGAAAGTTTGACATTGATTCCCTAACCATTGGCCATGTTTGTCTTTTTTTTTTTCGTTTCTTTCATGGCACCTCTCTCTCTCATCCAGCTGCTGAGGCCCGCAGGCTACTGTGTTCCAGTGGCTAATCCAACTCAATATGGCAGACACACTCACTCTTCATTTAAACAAACAACAGCAGCACATAATGATCAGTCCTACCATTATGGCCGATTGATTTGATCTGCTCGGTGGCTCTGTGGATTTATTTTATTTTATGCCCATACAGATGTGTGTCACCACAGCCTCAATATGCAACGCAATCGCATGTGTGTTTTTTCCAGCGGGTGTGTCTGCCTTGGCGTATGTGTGTGTGTGTGTGTGTGTGTGTGTTTCTTTGTGTGTGTGTGTGTGTTTGTGTGTCCAACGTCCACACTGTTCAAACAAATGGAGCAGGGTTTGAGCCAGGGAGCCTGAAGCGATGCTTGTCCTTAAATTGTCATTTACATACAGGGTGAATCATTCATTTACATACAGGGTGAATCATTAATTTCTAATTCCCCCATCACCTCCCCAACAAGTGCTTGTGTCAATGTCAGAGCCCATCAATGGAACCTGACCCTACATCGCCATTTATGTAGTGCACTTTTCTTTTAACGTTTCTCAAACAGACACAAGTCATGGCTGATCCTAGGGGTTTGACACATTCATAAGAGGTTTGACCGTCAATCAAGCTTTCTATCAGGTTAAAAGGTCAAAATACATTAAATACATAAGAGCGTGTGTGTGAGTTTGTGGGTGTTTGTGTGTCTTGTTGGGTTTGAGTGAATCTGTTTGTGTGCGGTAAGACCCTGCAGTGGGTCTAGCCATGGGCATCCTAGAACAAAGAGCGTCGTATCAAAGATTTACACAAAAAACACCGAAAACCACAGCAAACACTTTCAGATGTAAAGGTTCTGATGCTAACTCGTTTAGATGAATTGCATTCTGAAAGGAGGAGAAGGGGCCCCGACCCCCTACTGGTGGAAAAATAAAGTAGTTATGTACATGATAAAGTAGGGGTGAGTTCCAAATGAGTTCCATCACTTAACCTCCAGTCCGAGGGGATTATGCAGCTTTATGATGTGGCCAGTTAGATATCAATACTGCTGGACAGGGCTGATGGGGCTCCATGCTCTGCCCTTTTGTTTGGTTGTAAATGAGCTGCATTAAATCCAATGACCACAGAGGCTATTAACAACGGACATATCGGCTGCGATTACACACACAGAAACATGCAGAGATGCACACATGCACACATGCACACAAACGCGCACATATATGCACACACAAACACACACACACACACACACACATGCATGCATACACACTTGCATGCAAGTAAACACAAGTATATGAATGCATATATTCCCAATATATTGTTCACATCGGTGTTTGCCATACAAAATGCAAACAAGTCCACACACATGGCTTGCAGTGAAGTGATACCAATGATGCAATCAAAATGATAGATAGCAAGACAATAAGAAAGCAATCTATCATTATATTCAGGAGTTTAATGTCACAATGTTAAATGAAATCTGGATTGGGGGAGCTTTCCCATAGTGTTGATGGAGACAAGTGAGCGGTTTGGATGTGGAAGCGGAAGATTAGACTTGTCTCTGATGTCGGACGCCCAGTCGCCGCAATTACTTGCTGATCATCGCCGTGAGCCAGATAATAATTAGAGGTTGACAAAATTCAGGGCCGGGTCGTCGAGGTATTGATTTCCGTAATGGTACCTCCTTTGGAAGGATCAGGAAAATAAGACATGAAATTTACTGTCTTCATAAAACTTTTAGTAAATCAGGCCGTTGGAAAAGGGATATTGACAGTTTTTTCATTACCATACAAAGTGTTCTCCGGAGCGCTTTTGATTATTAGCAAAAGGAAGACGGAAAACAAGAAAGCGAAAAAGGTGAGCTGAAATGTTTCGTCCTTTGTGTCCTCATTCACCAATAAATAATGGCTGCGGGTCACAACATAACAAGATTGGTGCTCAATATAATGTTGACCCAAAATGCCTCAAGCTTTCCATTGGTACCTGAGTATATACATGTGTGAAGAAGAGACCTCCAATGTCTTTCAGCTACCCACTGTAATTTACACGTGGACAGAGCCAAATAGTCAACAATGAAACCTTGAAGGGGTGGAAGAAGGGAATTCATCGGGAACATTAGAGGGAAGAGCAGCACGAGGCAGAAGACTTTCAGAGCGCATGCAGACAGAAGTCAAAAGGTATTAGATTTGAGTTGCAATGTGTGTATGTTGTGTGTGTGCGAGTGTGTGTGTGTGTGTGTGTGTGTGTGTGTGCATGATAGTGTCCATGTGTGCATGTGTGTGTGGGCGTGTGTGTGTGTACAAGAGAGGGAGGAAGGAAGTGCAGTTGAAGCCCAGGGGGTCATCGCCCTCCTTCTTCGATGGACAGACTATTAACTTTTTGATTGGCGGCGGGGCTGACACGGCCTGTTCATCATTGAGCCCTGTCGATTCTTGTGTGTCTGGGAGCAGCACATAAATACAAAAACAGCCACGTATGAACAGCGTATCTCAGCATCCTCTGAAACCAAAAAAAAGAGAAAAAGAGCTGCATCACAAGGTTGTAAAGAAAAACAGCAGCAATTCACGACGCTCATTTCCTCTCTGGCAAGAAGGCGCAGGAATAAATGACTTGGAACAGTCTGCAACAGGAGAAGATGCAGTCGTGCTGACAGGCTTTCTAAGAAAAAACTGTTTGGGTCATTTTTTTCTTCCTTTTGCTACCAGAGGCTTTATTTCTGTACACATCGCTGTCATCGAGGGCAAAAACCCCAAACCCTCTCGCCTGACTGTAACAGGGATGGGGGGGGGGGGGGGGGGGGGGGGGGACTTGAAGTAATGCCGGCTCTGCAGTGGAATGAATACAGAACTGACTCACTTTAATTATTAGTTCGTCTTTTTGTTTTATTGGGAAACAAAAAATATGTCTGTCAGGGGTTTACTGGGAGGATGGAGAGGTGGTGGTGGTGGTGGTGGTGGTGGTGGTGGTGGTGGTGGTGGTGGTGGTAGTGGTGGTGGTGGGGTTGGAGGTTCCGGTCGGTGGTAGCGGGTGGGGCCGGAAGAAAACAACGAAAAAAAAAAGAAACGGGCTGACCTGTTTTATCTGCCCTTGCACACGCATCAGTGTAATGATGACAAAACGGGATGTTAACTAATGATTAGTAGAAATGGTTGCAGTTAATTAGTTGGTCCTTCGTTTATCGTTCCATTTGCACATTTTGGGGGAGCAATCGTTATTAATTAGGGCCATCATGCCGAGAGGGGTGAGGTACTGGAACCCTACAGCCAAGTTAATCAGCCTGCAATGAAAGCTCCATTATCTGGCCCGTCCCGTTGGCCTGTGATCTATTAGCATTATCTAAAAGCTGCGAGGGGATCAAAGAGAGGGCCTGGGAGAATGGGGGTGGGGGACGAGAGGGGGGGAAGGGGGGGGGGGAAAGAGAGAAAGAAAATAATAAAAACCTTGACAAAACAGGGTGGCTTTGATTGCCCCCTATGCTTGGGTCACTGGTTATATGGGAGAGTTGCACATGAGTCATGTGTGTGTGTGGCTCTTTCTCTTTGTAACATAAATTCTGCATTGTTTGCATTAAGCGTATTGGAAGAGAGGGTTTATGTTTATGTTTGTGTGATTGAGGGCACTAGGGAAACATTAAGGCTGAACCAGCATTGTATGGATCAGTGTGATGTTATGGTTTGTCGATGACCAAAAGGATCTCTGCTCAAAGATTTACATGTGACTCCTCATGACGCTGGCGATGTGAAAGATTACTGAACAAAAGTACATTCATCACAATTGGGGTTAGGGTGAGGGTTAGTAGGTTAGGATTAGGAGTAGGGTTTGGGTTAATCCTAACCCAATCCCATAATGTTAACATTAACACCTCAGGTAACTTGACCACCATTATGTATGTAAACATGATAACCATAACTGATTACCAGATCATTAGTTAACTGTAAAGTAACTGTGATAAAAACACATCACACAGAATGTCACTTACTTTACAATGACAAAATTGCCTGGATTCTTTTTATGTGTAGACTAAAGTTGATTCCAAAAAATATAAATAAACCACATCCGGATAATTACCCTGCAATGGAGATGTCAATCATTCCAACTGCAGACGGTGAGTTGCACAGAGTGGAGCATTCATCACAAATACCCCGTGACTCTGAACCACAGTAGAGGAGGAAATCAATGCTTTTTCAGGCCTTATTTCATGTAAATTAGCTTTTAAGTAAACTGATATGGTTAAAGCAAGGAAACAGAGAGAGAGAGAGAGAGAGAGAGAGAGAGAGAGAGAGAGAGAGAGAGAGAGAGAGAGAGAGAGAGAGAGAGAGAGGGTTGGGTGACTGAGGGGGGGGGGGGGGGGGGGGGGGGCGCAAGGCCAACCACTAAAGAAATCAATAGAATAAACTTGAGAAATGATTTAGATAGAGCTGATATGAACATTTAAATAAACAAATACACTTAAAGGAAATCAATCATATAATTTAAAGAGTAAACAGCTTGAGCCAGAACGAACGAGCTCCCTCATGGTTTGGTGGAATGGAGGATTTTTAATTTCATCATTGATATTATGCCAGAGATTTTGCAGATGGCTGCAACCCGGGAGAATGAGTCGAGTGGAGGTGGAAGTGTGGGTGTGTGTGTGAGTGTGTGTGTGAGTGTGGGGTGGGGTGGGGATGGGGGTGGGTGGGGCTGGTGGTGTGGGTAGTAGGATCAATTGAGTTTCCCTCTGTGGTCTTAAGAGAGGTAAAGATATTTACAGCACCGAGGTGGGGGCTCTTTGTATAAATTTACATTTTAAGAGATAAAAAGAACTCTGTATTTTATCTTGTTATTGATAATAGAAAACTGTCGACTCGCATCCCACCGCGCGGCACAGGAGCCAGGGGAGAGGGGGAGGGGGAGGGGGGGGGAGACCAGGGGGGTGAGAGAGGGAGAGGGTTGGAGTTGGTGGAGCTGGGTGGAGGAGGGGAGGGGAGGAGGGCTGGGTGGAGGAGGAGGGACGGTGGTGGAGTGAGGGGGGGTGGGGGGGTGGGGGGTTGGGGGGTGAAGGGGGGGGGGTAGAAAACGAGAAGACAGAGCAATGGTCTGAAGCAATTTCAAGCCTTTATTTTCTTGATACACAAAAAAGCCAGCGAGTGATCTTGTGTTTTTTTTCCCCCCTCTTTCTTCTCTCGCTTTCTCTTCGTCCTGCTTTCACAGGGCAAGGCAATCCAGGTGGCATAATTGCATCAGAGGTCTCTCCCCCCCGCAACCCCCCCCCCCCCCCCCCCCCACCCCAACACATACACAGCCCCCACAACCTGAAATATAGGCTTGCAATTTAGGATAGGGACAGAAGGAGAGGAGAAGAAGGAGACGAGAGAGAGATAGAGAGAGAGAGAGAGAGAGAGAGAGAGAGAGAGAGAGAGAGAGAGAGGGAGAGAGAGAGAGAGAGAGAGAGAGAGAGAGAGAGAGAGAGAGAGAGAGAGAGAGAGAGCGAGAGAGGGAGAGGGAGAGGGAGAGAGAGAGAGAGAGAGGGATAGAGCGAGAGAGAGAGTGAGACCAAGAGCTAGGGCGAGAGTGAGAGTGAGAGAGAGGGGGGGAGGGGTGAGGAGGGATCCCAGACAGGTTCATTTACGTGCAGGACCAGGACATAGAGGTTAAAACATAGTGACAAGAGACAAAGTGAATGTATATGTAAATGCGAGAGGTTGTTATCACTCCCAGAACACTGTGCCGGTGTACGGGAGTTCTTCCACGCTTTGGGGAGAACCTAAATTATATTTAGGCCCCCGTGAAATCCAATAGTCCAACTGTGGCCCAGACGTGCTATGTAAATGGATGCAGGTAATTCTCTAAAACACTGAACTGGTGGTCAAACTGGCGCGGGAAGCAAATAAACAGCAAAAGTGTTCACATCATTTGAATGATTTAGGGGGGGCTACTATAACTGATCACTATAATAGACTCCTGTGTGCTGCTGTAAGACCTGCAGCTTACAGCTCTCCCTGCTCTTCCTGTCTCTGCGTTAACAAGGAGACCGCTAGGAGGAAAAAGGTAAGAATAAATCTCCCCTTAATACCGCCCTGTTTGAACCCTTTGGCTTTGCGCGTACAACCCCAAACAAAGTGGGGGCCAGCGTCCCGCGATCAGATTATGTTCAAATCATGCATGTTGATCGGAGGTGTGGCAACGGATATACGCAACGCTGGACTTGTTTCTTTATAGTTAGTTATTACTGATGGATGTGCGTGTCAAATCAATGTAACTCATTCACTACATTTGAATCATCTCCCCCTTTAATATAGATCGCTGTGTGGCCTCTGAGAGAAAATTATTATGGATTGCGATCTGAAAGGTTGTAATGGTTAATTAAAGATGCAGCATTGTGTTTTTTTTTCCAACAACACACCCCCCACGGAAACCAGAAGTCAGCCAAAGAGCCCATATCGTAAAGGGGCAGCTAAAGTAGAAAATAAGCTTTTGCCTCGCTAGTGATCCCATCCTCCGGTTTATCATCCACCCTTGGCAGGGGTGTAGCCGCCCATCTTGGTTTATAATCACCGTCTTCCTCGTCGCACCTTTTGTTCCGTGCTTGACACGTGCGCATTAGGATGGTGGAAGGGAGGGGGAGGCGTGTGGACAGTGGAGGGTGGAGGTGGTGGGTGAGGAGGACAAGGCCTGCTTTGCCTAGAGCCGAGGGGCTGTACTTTTCGCCTCTGATTATGCGAGGTGGAGGCGATCAGGTGGAGGCGATCAGGTGGAGGCGATCGGGTGGAGGCGATCGGGTGGAGGCGATCAGGTGGAGGCGATCAGGTGGAGGCGATCGGGTGGAGGCGATCGTCCCATGGGGCGGAGAGACTTACAACAGACAAACCTAGGAGGAGATGGAAGATGAGATGGCCTTTTGATATGTGGCTAGAGGTGAATGGATGGATGTTTGATGGATGGGTGGCTGGATGTATGGCTGGATGATGGATGACTAGATGTATGATGGCTGGATAATTGAAGGATGGATGGCTGATGTATGGATGGAAGGAAGGAGAGAAAATTATAGTTGCTAAATAGATGAAAGGGGGTTGGATGAATAGATGGATGACAGATGGATGGATGGGAGTGAAAGAAAACAGAATAATATGATGGATGACTGGATGGATGGAGGATTGAATTGAGAGAGGGATGTCAGACGTATGGACGGAGGAGGAGATGGACGATTGACGGTTGTATGGATGAATGAAGGGATGAATTAATGGGTGGGTGGATAGACAAAGAGACGGTCTATCCAGATGAATGGAACAAGGAAGAGGTGAAGGGATGACTGACGGATGAATGAATGCATTGATTGATGGATGAATGGAAGGATAGCTATCCAGATATTAACCAAGCAGAGGGCAGCCCAGAGATGTGGGGAGGCTGAAAATGAACACGTCATGCTTAAGCATGTAAAATTTCTATGAATTGATCGTTGTCGGAGGGACAGAGAGAACGTTTCTGTATGGGGCATAAGAGGGATAGAGAGAGGGAAAGTGAGAGGGAGGGAGAGAGATGGATATTGTCTATGTGAAACTGAGTTGCTATTAGTGCCAGACAGGTTGACAGGAACGGTAATTAATGGGTCAGCATGTTTCATAGTGGCCTCTGAAGCTTTGTTAATTGTCATAAGATGTTAAATTGATTGAGTCCCTGGCATTATTACATACATTTGAATTGATTAATGCTTTCTCCTGAAATGAATGTGAGTAATGGATGGTTTAGTGTGGCACTTTTATTTATTGACTTCATTAATGCACGCCTCAGGGCAAGAGTGATGCGGTGGTCTCGGGGGTGTGGCATGGAAGAGAGGGAGGAGGAGAGAGAGAGAGAGGAGAGTCGAGAGACAGAGACAGACAGACAGACAGACAGACAGACAGACAGACAGACAGACAGACGACAGACAGACAGACAGACAGACAGACAGACAGACAGACAGACAGACAGACAGACAGACAGACAGAACACAGTCGGGGCTAATCAATGTTATTCGCCAACTCTATATTAGTGAAAAATATATGCTGTGGTTGTGAGCAATGTGTGCAAAACCTGTGTTGTGTGTCTGTGAGTTTGAGTGAGAGAGAGACACTGTGTCTGTGTTTGTGTGTGTGAGTGTGTTTGTGTGTGTGTGGTTTGTGTGCCAGGTCAGTCCAAAGGAGGGCCTCGTTATAAAAACATTGTAAGTCTTGCCCTGCAACTTCTTCTTCCTAATCATGTTAAAGAAGTACATGAAACAAGGTAAACAACAACCGAATTGGAGAGAAAACACGAGACTCCTAGCCACAATTGTGTTTACAAGCCTTGTACTACACTTCAAGCCCAATGTAAGCTGAAAACTCAGCAAATGATTTAAGCTTAGGGAGGGTAAGGATTGCAAGGATGGCAAATAAGAAAATGTAGAAGAGACATTTACAGGTGGATAGAGAGAAAGAAGAGAGATAATTTGATTCAAAAAGGGATCAGAAACACAAACATGCACACACACACACACACATATACACTCTCACACACACACATAGACACGCACACACACGCACACCAGACACACGCACCACACACGCACGCACACAGGCCCACACGCACACACATACACACGCTGTGTGAAACACAGTGAAAGAGCCAGCCATTAACAAGATTACATTGTAAACCATAAAGAGCTTTTGTAGCGGAGTTAGCATAAGCTTGTCCCCACAGTGTTCGCTGGT
>NC_082392.1:16236025-16245710 GCF_031168955.1 Gadus macrocephalus | reverse complement strand
TGTTTCAGACACATCAGACTCTTATCAGTGATTGATAACGCTGCACAAAAAGGAAACATATTTAAGCATTAAGAACGTCAATATTTTCTCTAGTACCTGAAGGTGACCTCTGTGTTTTTCCCCCCTCCTATTCCTTGTGTGGGTTTGAGTGTGTGTGTGTGTGTGTGTGTGTATGGTGGGTGGGGGTATGTAAGTATGTGTGTATGTGTGCTGACACACAGGGAGGGCTTTAGAAGGTAAACGTGTAAGGCTGGATATCTGGGGAAGCTGGTATGGATTTGCTATCTGGGCCTGAAGTGTTTGCGGCTGATTATGTGATTAAATCAATAATAATTTCTGTTTGCACTCCTCTGCTCCTCTGCTCCTCTGTCCTGTGTAGTTGAGTGGAACATCATGCGGAAAGTACACAAACACCGGCGTGCACAAGGAAGCGCACACAAGGAAACATACTCAAGGAAACGCACCTGAGGAAATGCACAAGGGTGTTCACAAGCGCATGGAAAAAGGAACAGAAAAAAATGCGAAAATTGGAGGAAGAAAGAAAGATAGATGGGAAGAAAGAGGATGAAGTCATAACGTATGTCATCAGGTATTAACAGCAAGGCATTTTAGTAGATTTCTTCTAAAATATCCATGTAGGAGAGTTTCTGAAAATCATCTCTATCATTCTCGTGTCATTCCTTTCTAGGTGAGCCTGGTTGAGCGCCAAACTGTTCCAGCCTTTCCTTGTGAACCCGCAAATGCTGCCTTTTCTGTTGTGTTGTTATGTCTAGACTACAGGAAATGCAACATTACATTTGTTTACAACCAACAGGAAATAGAACAAGAAGCTGTTATGTGATTAAAGAGTGCAGCCTGGATTGTAAGTGTGCATGTTTGTGTGTGTGTGTGTGTGTGTGTGTGTGTGTGTGTGTGTGTGTGTGTGTGTGTGTGTGTGTGTGTGTGTGTGTGTGTGTGTGTGTGTGTGTGCGCGTGTGTGTGTGTGTTTGTGTGTTTGGGTTTGTGGGTGTTTGTTTCTTCATGTGTGTGTGTGTGTGTGTATGTGTGTGTACATTTCCGTGTTTGTGTGTCCGTGTTTGTGTGTGTCAACCCCCAGGGTTCAGCACTGATCAACTTGATATTGCTAAAGCAATGTGGAGGATAGACTACAGCTGCTGTCGGTTTCCGTTAGACAAACAGATTACTTTCAACCCAATATTTGTATTCCATCTCGATAAAAAAAACGAAATATAGTAAAAGTATATTTCAACGAAATACCAACGCTGTTGAGTACACGTATTAGAATACAACCCAAGCGTGTGCCAATGAATGTGTGAGCATCTGGGCGTGCGTGTGCGTGTGTGTGCCCGTGCACCACCCACACGGACTGTGTGCACACGTGTGTTTGTGGTCGTGTTAGCTCAGACGCCAAGATTCCCTCAGCCCCCTCTTAAATCCATACCCAATAAAAATCAGTGCCGTCTCGAAAAACAAAAGCCAGGGAAACATCTGTAAAACATTGATTTTGCTGATTGCAAACCAAATGCATAGCTAATGAGAAAATAAATCATTTTTGATTAATTAACCTGAGAAGGGGGAGACAATGTGCTGCCGGCGAGCAGGCCGATGACAAGTGCCACGGGGCCTCCGTCTGTAAGGAAACAATGGGCAGCTCAGGGGCCCGCACCCTGCTTCTGGTTTACTGACATGGGAAAAGAAACGGCTTTGGAAATGCAGGTGACCACCTCAACCGTAAACACAGAGAACCCCCCCCCCCCCCCCAAGCCCTGCGTCCATCATGTGTGAATTTATTAATAAGTGGATTGTCTTACATACATATTTATTACTCTTTAAATAATGATATGATAATATTTGTATTGTTTGTATCGATATTCATGTCATTTTATTGTCATCTTCTACCCTAACTGTAAATCTCATCAAAACCAATTTAATACCAAATCTTTTGAATCTCCAAATCTTTTGAATCACCAAACATCCTCTCACTCATTCAAATCTGAAACTGATTACATTTTTCATCGAATAAAATGTTTTTTCATTTAAAAAAAGGGGTATTCATCCGCAACAAGTATCAAACAACTTTGCCCAAGGTTACAGACATTAACTTTTATTCAACATCACCAATTGCCTTGCACACAGAAAATATAACTACCAATCCACCAATAGTATTAGAAGTATAGAAGACAGTTGACAATGGCTGAGGATGCAACTTTTGGATGCAAACCAGAATAACATAGCTGACTTTATCATCCAGAAATGAGTACAACACGATTTAAACTCATTTTCAAAACAGGGCACATGTTCATGGATATAGATGTCAGCAAAAATGAAAAACATTATCGAAGCACACACAATTGTATAGATAAATGTATCCATGTTCAGGCACAATCCATGACACCACACATGCATGCTCAAATGAAATGCATGTTCACACACACAGACATGAACAATCTCACCAACGGGCCCACCGGCACACATGAAGAGCTACAGAGCCTCTCATCAGTGCTCAGCAGAGGAGTTTGAGATAAACACACACACACACACACACACACACACACACACACACACACACACACACACACACACACACACACACACACACACACACACACACACACACACACACACACACACACACACACACACACACACACACACCAGGGTTCAGAAGGGGTTCTGGGCCCAGTAAAACTGCCTTCACAACACAGCTGCTTCTCCTAGGTCAACAAGAGACAGAGGGTTTATTTGTCTGTGCGTTTTATTTGCTTTCTAATACAGCAGAGACAGTGATTTGAAAGATCTACTTGAACAGAATGATAGCATGTACACGGTCTAGGGAGCATGGGAAATATCTGCATTCCACATACGTTTTCTTTTTCTTTTTTTTTCAGTTGGGTCCTACCCCTATTTTTTCTCTCAAGCCTTTTGATTTGCTCAGTTAGTCATAATTAATAAAAAACAGACTATTATTTTCTGGTATTATAAATCTCCTTCCCCTTTCAGAGGAAAGTATAATAGTTGTTCCCGAGAACCTCCCTATAGGGTCCTGCAATAACGACCTCCTACCCACCAATGGCTAGACAGTGGCCCATTGTAGTGCTCAATCGCCACGGATTTATAGCCACAGCCCGGGTTCCCAGAATGCAATGTCAGTTTGCTGCGGCCTCATCAATCTACAGTCCGCTGCTAAACAAGGAGAGGAAAATGCATGGCAAAGAAGCTTGAAACACAAACAAGGGAGATTGTTTTCTGGATTTGCTATCTTATTTTTTATTTGCTGTCCTTTGGATCACAGGTGTGTAAAATGTAATGTCAGAAACTTTTCAAAGTCATTCAATGGCATGTGTAGGGAGTGTTGTACACGGCAGCAGCACACTTTTTCCCCGACAACGTAACATTTTTGAAATACAAGCCATTACATTATAGTAAGTGTAACAGTATACAAATAGGATAATTCAACTAAATGATTATAGACTGTGGTCTAGTAAAGAAAGACAAAAAACAAAAACATAAAATATTGTAGTTATTAATCATGATTATAAAATGACACCCATACAAATCAGCCTTTTGGCTGGTTTAAAACAACGGTCACAAAACGGGAGACTCAAAAAAATAACTCCCACATTGAATGTCCTCTTCAACGCACTTATAGCCATGGCAACCAGGGTGCATTTCCCCGCTATTTAGAGCATTCAAAGGGGCCACAGCAAAGTTAGCATTTCTAAAGTGAAGCATCGACATTGACGTAACTTGCTCCTGAGGACCTTAGTTCTTACCTTATATACTGTGTAAATAAATAATTGTAACTATATGTTGAAACTTCAAAGAGGAAAAACATATAGCTTATGCTATACTGAAAGGTAAACAAGTTTAAGAGAAAACCAATCTTTTGCGTCTCATTCAGAGCCATACTCTCTGACTAGCTCTGCTGCTAGAGTCTCTTCAAAGGCTTTCCCTGTGTAGTCAACAAGTCAACCATTTAATTGCTGAAAATACAGCTAAACAGTCATGAAAAAAAGAACGGCTTTGTGCCATTCTGCAGTAGCGTTCAATCTTACGTGTCCTCTACGTGTCCTCTCTAATATACATGCCATAGGAGATTTGGAGGGCCATTATAACATGGAAAAGCAGAAGTCCTGAATGGGTCAAAGAAAGCGCCACTTTCTTCATGATGTCCCCCAAAATGTCTTCCCAGGGGTCTGGTTTCAATAAAAACATGCACATCTTTCAAAAAAGCTGGAATGAAATGTAGATGGTAGAGAGAGAGAGAGAGAGAGAGAGAGAGAGAGAGAGAGAGAGAGAGAGAGAGAGAGAGAGAGAGAGAGAGGGGGAGAGAGAGAGAGAGAGAGAGAGAGAGAGAGAGAGAGAGAGAGAGAGAGAGAGAGAGAGAGAGAGAGAGAGAGAGAGAGAGAATCTCACCAGTTACGACAAAGCTCTGATCGTAAGTTTGTTCTCTCAGATCCTCCCGGTGTTTGGCGCCTTTAATTTACAACCTCAATAACATCACTGCGGAAACACAGACACAGTGATAGATGTGAGTGGACTGGACACACATCGCTCCAAGGTGCCAATTCTGGAGAGGGGGAAAAGTAGCAGTTCTAAAAAAAAAAGCAGACATTTAAAAAAAGTTAAATAAATCAATGAGTGTATCTATATACATATATTTATATAAACATAGAAACAGAACACAAAGCTTCTGCTAAATGCGTTGCATCTTTGTGATGCGCCATGTGGCGACTTTCCTTTTTCCTGCCATTCGAGCGGCTCTCTAATTTGGGCACCTTTGTGTTTCCAATTATGAGACATCAACAATCCAGAGTAATTAGTCACGCGGAGGCGTGCGGCGGGCGGCTGCTGAGACGTTGTTCTTCTGCCGCATCCATATCTTCACAGCTCTCTTATACTATCGGACAATGCGGTTCATTCTATGAACCCCCAATGTTTTACCACAACACAGACTACAACGCATACCTGGAGGGGGCGAGGATCTGCTTTTTTCGCCTTCAACGTCATGTCTTCTCTCAAAGGGTCCGCAGACCACGGATACCCTGAGTGCAGTCGGCTGGAGTAAAACACAGACGAAAAGGACTGAATATAGATGTGTTTATTTAGGTTAGGATCTTTCTGTTCATTCTTCGTTTGGACAGAAGGGCGAGAAGACCACCAAAGTTCAATCAGAAGAAAAGAGGAAGGCATGAGCCGCGCCTGATAGGACAGTATTTTCAACAGGGCCCCAGAGTGTAGGGCAGGGCTCTCGCACTGATGACACCAATTCATTGGGGGGGTTTAATGTTAATTGGTGTCTAGACGTTTTATTACCTGGATGGGACACCGAAGCACGGCTATTTCCGATGTGTACCTTTAAATGGACCTTACTTTCAACCCGTGAGCACATAACAGTCGGCGGAATGTATTGCTCCGTTCAATCACCAAGCAAGAGGATACAACCGAGGCAATTTAAAGATGTATTTCACTCTTAATTAAAAGTATTTACTTGTGTTGAAATATTTGAGACATGATAGATGGATCCAAGCTCAATAAAAGCGACTACAAGGGCCTTTCATTTTGCCAATTTATACACACTCTCTCTCGGCCCCCCCCCCCCAACCCCCCACCACCACCACCACTACCACCACCCTCTCTGTTATTCTCTTGTTGATTTGTGTGAGTAAGGGAGAGCTCCTGTGAGCATGTGTCACTTTTTAGTGGAAAATTACAGCTCTCTCAACAATTCCTCAGTAGGAATCCCATTCTGGAGTGGATTTTATCTGCAAATCACAATTATTTTCCTCATGCTCTGTTTTAATGGGAACCCCTGCGGTTGTGAAGAATACACTTTGCTATTCATAAATGTATTACTGGTGGGGAATCATTAACTCATTGTTAGTTGGAGGACTGATGGCCTATTGGCATGACAACGCTCAACAAAGACATTTCGTCTTTCCACGATACATCTATATCACTGGAAACAATGTCATCTACGCCATTTGCACCACTCCCCCTGGCGACTCGCGAGTTTGAGCCTAGTGGAAGGCTTTTTGGGGACACAAACCCACCCAGGGATAAGTAATAGTTTGGATCTCTGGAAAAGTATGGTGGGTGTTTTGTTTTGTATTAGTTCGCCAAAAAAGCAGGAGATGGGTTGGCATCTGACAAAATAACTGTTAGCTTAAAATGGTATAGCGTGTCCCTGTATGGGTCCGGTCATGAGAGAAGGGCTGAAGACACCGAGGTGGGGAAGAGCGGACAAGATAAGTTGTCTTCTTTCAATTATCTCAAAGTGTAGCTCATTCGGAAATGTTTGGCTTGCGTGCCAGGGAGAATATACAAGAGTCAGGCAGCTTGCACAGATGGTGGCCGTTCTTGGTCAACATTAAAAAAGAGGGAAGAATAAGAAGAAGTAACGTCTCTCTCTCCCCCTTTCACCCTGTTTCCCTCTTTGTGGAGGCAGACTCGGATAAAAGGTTGGTGTGTATAAGTGTTTAAGTAGGCAGACGTAAAGTGTGAGGGAGAGAAAAAAAAGGAAGATTCGCTATTCACTGCTTGCAATCCTTTCTGCCTTGTTGAACGTTATTAAATTCTGTCTGTTTCCCCTGCCCCTCTGGCCCCTTTTGTCAGCTACTTCTCATGCGTAACTCCCACATATTTTGAGTCCTTTTGTCATGACTCTTTTCCTTTTTTTCCCGGACTTGATGCGCGCAGACCGAGAACAGGGTACCGGTCCTACTGTATTTTAGTTATAACAACAGTTTTGTCCGCGATGGAATATATAAAAGTATACGATATGTACAAGTAGGATACAACTCACTTTGGATAATCAAACCACAAGCATATGGTTAGCGCTGTCTATCGATGCAGAAATTGACCCTCAACAATGGAAGAAAAAGAAAATCCTTCATTTTCGGGAATAATTCTAAGTTGCTAATTTTTTTTTCTTTGAGACAAACTTTTGTTAATTTATTACAGCACACATGAATGCCCCACTACTGGACGAGAAAGTCTAAATCAATCAGTTAAGGTAGAGAGATAGAGTTCGCGTGGGATAAAAGAAGGGATGGGATACTGCCTTTTTCTTGACAAGCACCCCATTCCTTCCGGTGCAAATCTTTCGCCTGCTCATCAAAAATCAAGATATTCCTACTGGCTTATCGTCACATACAGCAGAGTACACATACGTCTACATCCCAGTCTTGCCCTTGTTAAGCAGGACTTCACCACCCTGACAACAATATAGCTCTGACGAGCCGATGACGGCAAACACTTTTATCAGTCACATTCTCGAATCCAAAGAGAGAGGAGGACCAGAAGGCACCAGAGGAGAGGACAAGAAGACAAGGCGTGAAAAAACACTTTTGTTGGAGACAAACAGTTGACACTATGACTGGACGTTACGGGAGGAAAGTGTCTCTCTCTCTCTCTCTCTCTCTCTCTCTCTCTCTCTCTCTCTCTCTCTCTCTCTCTCTCTCTCTCTCTCCGTCTCTCTCTCTCTCTCTCTCTCTCTCTCTCTCTCTCTCTTTTTTTTCCTCTACCTCTCTCTCTCTCTCTCTCTCTCTCTCTCTTGCTCTCGTGTGTAAACCAAGCAAACAAACAGTGAAATAAGACAAAGTGCAATAGCTGACCTTTTTGTTCAAAGGACCCATCTAATCTGTTTTCACTTTACTTAATTAGAAAAAAAAAACAAAGGGATTTTTTTCTCATGTGCAGTGTTAATGGGAAACAGCTCACAGGTGCTAATTAAAAAGAAAGGATGGAAACAAAGGGATAATTCACAGGGAAACTAATATGTCTTGTTAATCTATACATTCATAGTTATTGATGGCACAAATAAATACTATTCATTTCCATGGCATTATTTATCATTGGAAATTGAATGGGATCTATTGATGTGTGTGGGCTCATAAATAATGCATGCATATTTATACATGTTTAATTGATACATGTTTATGAAACAACAATGTAATCGAACAGCCTCGAACAGTTGACTGAAAAGGAAACTTATTCTAATATATAGTTATCGGTAGTATGTTAGTCATCTGATAGATTATGCCGATATATATATATATATATATATATATATATATATATGCACAAACAGTATAAGTGCGTGTCAGACAAGGGAGAGCCAGAATCCGGTGACCCCAGCCCCCAAGCACTGCACTCCACCACATTAAAGACCCACTCATAGGGCAGTGTGTGGTCTGTCTTTCAGGGACGGCAGGGGATTCTGGAAACAAATTGGCTCTTTTGACCTTCGCCCATGTCCCCTGACCTTCCAACCCCCCCCCCCCCACACACACACACACACACACACACACACACACATCGCCCTCCCAGCCAGCCCCCTGTACTGTGGCCACTTGAAACGCAGCCTAATGATAAGTCACTTTTCTTGATGTTTTGTTTGGAGGGAAAGATGTCATCATTTTCTTCAATCTTTCATTTCCTTTTCGGGTTGCTAGTCCAAAGTGGACTAGCAACTAAGTAAGCATGGCTGTACTAAGTAAGTAAGCATGGCTGCACCTTCCTTATAAATGGGAACTGTTCAAGTTATTTTCAGTCGTATTGGCAGCGTAGTCCCAAATATATATCAGCAACATTTGTTTAATGAAAGTTCAACGGTAGATTTAAATTCAATTTTTTTATTTAAATCCTACCAAAAGCATGTCCTTGGACTACCGTGCTCAGGTCCCTAAGTGGTCTGGAGTAGAGGGCAGGCAGTGTGAGTGTTAGGGGGGGGGGGGGGGGGGGGGGCACACTATATTAATGTTCATATGCTCCATTGATCCACGAGCACCACTTAATATTGTGGACATATATTTGATAATGTGTGCTATACACCACCACATCAATAACCCTGTTAAGAGGCCTTGGCGTTCCCACACTTACTCACAGTGTTGTCATCACTCTCTTTATTGATCCCAGGGACGAGCAAACATGTCTTCAATACACACTTGTGTCACACCTGACAGTGCAACACTGCCGAGCCGCGTCCGCACCATTAGGAACGCTAGTAACACCAACATCCGACCAGAGGAGGGGATGAGATGCATGTTGTTGTCCAAACAAAAGGGGAAAGAGACCTGGGTTGAGCCCCATGATGAAGAAAGATCCCCACCATCAACGGCAACAGGTAATTGTTTGTATATTAAGAGACAAAAAGTGAAAATGCTGAATATAGGCGTCAGAACTTTAGGAGCCACGCACGATTAAGAAACGTTTATAGCTCTCCCAAAGCTGTGGGAATCATTTAATTATTGGTATGATTCACCTCCTGTTCTGGGAATTACAGGAGAGAAATTCATACAGTGAAATGAGTCAGGGGGAAATGGTGTGGCAGCGCTGGCGGCAGCAGCCATATGCTTATGACTAAAGCCCACACCAAAGCCAAGATTCAGAGTATACTGCGTTTCTTCCATTACAACCGAAAACCAAGTGATAAACAACAACAAAAGGATCAACATAGATTGGCCATTTTTAACTGGTGGCTGCAGAGGCAAAAGCCTGGATAGATGTACAGAGAGGGGCAGAGCCACGTGGCCTGGGTTTGGAACCCAGACAGGGGGAAGCGAAAGTGCCTCTGTGGGGCATTTGCTTGCCTCTTCATCCTGTTGTGCGCTACTTTTTTTTTTTTACTTATTTGACAAAAATAGATAAATACTTTTAGAGGCAGAACAAACATGAAACTTGA
>NC_082392.1:16228525-16231025 GCF_031168955.1 Gadus macrocephalus | reverse complement strand
TTTTATCACAGATTATATTCCTCAAAGTGTTAACAGGCTGCCGGCCCTGCCAAGGTATTAATTAAAATCTAAACGCTAAATATTGATTGATACGTTATCAGCGGCAAGCAGTTGTTCGGCACTATTGATCTAGCCTGTGATTTATTATCATATTTAACAAAAATCATTTTGTGTGATTATACGAGGTAATGGATTTTTAGTTAGTGCCGTAGCTCTGTTCTTTTTTCCCCCTTCTTGTATCGTGTTTGTTATGTGGAACGTGCAGAAGGGTTCTCCATCTATAAGCGGAGATCACTGATATCCTGGCAGCTTCTTCCCTCTATAGGTTCATCCCCCCTACCCTCCCCGTCCCCCACCCCCCAGCATCAACCCCAGCCCTGTGCAGCAGGGGGGGGGGGGGGGGGGGGGGATAGAGAGAGAGAAGCTGTCTCTGGGAATAGTGGCTATTGGGATTACCTCTTTAATCACAAACAAAGATTAACAGATGGTATGAGAGCAGTTATTAGCAAACATCTTGCACTCATCAAATCAATAAAATGATTTGTAATCAGACCAGTGGGGCACGTGAAGAGGCGGTGCCGGTGAGGCGACTGACACACACACACACATACACAGATACACAGACACAAAAAAACACACGTACACACACACACACACACACACACACACACACACACACACACACACACACACACACACACACACACACACACACACACACACACACACACACACACACACACACACACACACACACACACACACACATACACCATCCCCACCCCCATAGTAAAGGATCCTGGCAATCAGGGAGGGCTACTGTGTAGCAATTACCTTCCCACAAAATAGGTGCTCTTCCCCTCTCTTTCTGTCTGTGCTGCCCTGCTTCCAACCACACACGCAGACAGGTAGCGACAAAGTGCGTGCTCACGGCACAAGCACACCAAAAACACTAAAACAAACGCAGTGTGGGTGACCTTGTGTCTGATTATGCCGGGGCATGGGGTTACCTTGAGATTTTATTTCAGTGTGTGTATGTGTTGTTATTTGGTGGGTCTTAATCACAGCAACAAAATAAATGAAGAAGACAGACACACACGCACACATGCATGCACGCACATACCAATGGGGCCTGTTAAAACGTCTGGAAAGATCAAGCAATCATTAGCAGGTAACCTTAAAATATCCGTTGCTCATCGTTTGATTGCTCGTCCTTGCATGCAGACGAGAGGGAGCAGAGTGGAAAGAGAGGAAAAGAGAGTAATTGAGTGAGAACAAGGGATAGAGAGGGAGGGAGAATGCCACCAGTCTAGAACCCAGTTGACAAGCTTTGCAATCCAACAAGTTTAAATATCCTTCACCAGTAAGATCGCTCCCCATCCATACGGTTTTCTACCATGGTTTTGTCAACTTACCAATATATTTGCAGAGAATTTTAAATGAACCCACAAAATATAGTATCTTTGAATCTCATGTCTTATTGCATTTGATGACCACACACACACACACACACAAGCATTCGAACACACACATGCAGAATCATATCTATGCTTTGGTGTAAAGGGTTTTACCCAGCTGAGTGGAAGGAAATACACAGTGACAACAATCACGTAACATTTGCTCGTCGCTGTTTAGGAAAAATTAAAAACACATCAAAAAAATTGCCACTTTTCTTTATAAAGGATTGGATCTAGCCCCTATTCGAGATTTAATTGAACAGCAGTAACACATTGAACAATAAAAAAAAGGTTTAAAGATGAGTAAAGGTGAGTTTAAAAAACGTAGTGGCCAGTCAAGGTTTGGCTTTAACTGCATGGCTAGCATTAAAGACAATCAGATAAATATAGATAAGGTGACATGAGGGGAAAAGCTCACGCTAGAATAGAGGTCCTAAAAGACACGTTCCACCTTTAGATTTATAGCGTGTAGTGTATTTATTCTCTATAAAATCCTCCTTTATCGCTCCCTCTTAGACACACACACACACACACACACGCACGCACGCACACACGCAGACACACACACACACACACACACACACACACACACACACACACACACACACACACACACACACACAGACACACACACACACACAAATACAATCCCTAACAAACTCATGAGCATACTATCAAAAAACTCATACACAACAATGGTTATAATAGTGCAGTTAAGTATCCCAATACTTCCAGTGGCTTTGAATAAAAATGCACATAAAATGAGATACATAACTTCAGCCTATTAATGTTCCTAGTTCTACTGTATTGTATACACACCTATGACACTGTCAGTAAAAATAAATGCTGTTCGGATATGCACTTACCAGGATTAAGCTAGGCAAACGGTGCCAAAACAATGACAGTGTTAGGTAACTGATGCTGTTTAAATATTCAGAGGTCTCTATTGAACAGACAATGTGGCACACATATCACTGGCCCCATGTTCCTCTCTGCCCAATGGCCTTAGAGCTTTCAGACCTAGGTACAACCTTTCTCTGTCT
>NC_082392.1:16218525-16223525 GCF_031168955.1 Gadus macrocephalus | reverse complement strand
TCGATCAAATCAACTTTTTTTCCGCGCGCCGTAGCGGAGATGTTCGGTGGAGACTCCGCGTCTTGGAAGACGCGCCGTGGAGCCGCTGCGAGGGGACGCTGCGCTACTCTGGACCCGGCGGAGGAGCAACACTCAGAGACAACTTTACTCGTCCGATCCGCTCGAGTCGCCTATCACTTCATCTCCGAGTGTCCATACCGAAAGAACTTTAAATTGTAATCGTTTTTTACTTGACCCCTTTTTTTTTTTACAATCCATTCGAAGAAAAATACTTTGGGACACACAAAAAAGTAATGTAGCCTAATGAAGATAGGAGAAGTGTGAGACACTGAGAGCAAGAGACATTAACTAAATATCTCTTTTTAAACGGAGCCCAGGCCGATGGAGAACACATAGCCTACACGTCGGGGAGTCAAGGAGCACACAGCCTACAGCGACAAGGAGAGGAGCGGGGAGAGGAGCGACGGTGAGACCTCGTAGTCCGTGGAGCGCCCATCACCGCGAGAAGAGAGAAAAAAACACACAAAAAGCTGACCTTCCGCGTTGAACCCCCCCCCCCCCCCCCCCACACACACACACACACACACACACACACACACACACACACACACACACACACACACACACACACACACACACACACACACACACACACACACACACACACTCCCCCCTCCCTGAGTGCTGGGCGTAACAAGCGAGTTCGGTGTGTTGGAGGAGCAGGAGGTGGACGGTATGAGAAAAGAGGCAGATCCTCTCCTTTCAGACGTGAGAGTGAAGCACCTAATTGCTTAGTCCGTCCCTCATTACCATATCCAATGTAGAGTTTGCTGGACTCTGGCCAATCTGCTCTCGCTCACATGGTACCATTCATCGCGATGCATTATTCACTATCATAATTATATAGCGACATGCGCAATCCACACGGCAACAGCAACACCAGCTAATTTCCGTCATTTTTTTTTTTTTACTACCAGACTATTTGCGAACATTTTTTTCACCCACTCGCTCGCAGCAGCAGCTGATGTATCTGCAAAAAGCAGCGACATCTCGCCGCGCAGCAACAGCAGCATGTCCCGTCGCAAGCAAGCCAAGCCGCAGCACCTCAAGTCTGACGAGGAGGACCCCGCACTCGGAGGAGTCCTCTCTGAGAATGGTGAGTGTTGTTTTTTATCCACAACAAATAGTTGACTTTGTGTTTTGGTGATGCATTGTGGAATAAGTTAGTTAAAGGCACGTTTTGGTTTTTTACTTTCATCTGGTGCGGGGCAGCTTAAAGTGTGTCCGCTGGTCGGACAGTTGGGATGGGGAGAACACCTTGGTTTGAGTGGGATAAATAGTTGCGTTTTAGGGTATGGACTTTGCGATGGCAGTGTGTTGTGACATGGGGGTGTATTTAGTTAACTCTGTTTTTTTTTGCTTCGAGTTTTCGTGTATGCTTTTCTAACTTATAAACAAATTGAAAATAATTTTCAACGCGATCAACTTAACTCACCGCAGAGCTTCGACTTGGTAATAGACATGACTTGCTGATGCGATATGCACCTGGACTTAAATTAACTTAAGGTCATTTAACACAAAACCGGCCTATACTGCATTTATTATAACGATGTAATTAGTAATTCTGGTCAGGTCTGAGAGTCATTTTAAATCAATTATTTAATTACAAAAAGAATACATTGGGTAACATTTCCGAACCCTTTTCCACCAGTCTCTCATCTTCATCCAATAACGTGCGCCCATAATATCACACAAACACTGCGTGTATAAGTATGTTTAGAGGAAACGTTTACGAATTAATTAACTGAAAATGTAGGCTTTATTATAGGGCCTATTGCCCGCAATACGCCTCGGACAATAACCTCCTTTCTTGGTCTAAAAGGAGATAAATGCACGCAAGGTCCTCGGACTGCGTTCTTCTCCTGAGATTGTTTCTCTTTACACCGATGTACACACCTCACTCTTTCCGTTCTGCGATATTTCTTAGATTGCACGAGCCAAAATAACGTGCAATCTAACTCAATTCATGTGCACTGTCTTTAAATTTGGGCAAAGATCTGATACATTTCTTTTATGTCTACGTTTTTGTTGCATATTAGGTATATTAGGTCATTACGTCGTATTGTTTCTTTTGTTTTGCGATATAAACAGAGAAAGATAATATACGCGGATGGGACTTTAAGACTAAGAATCAACGTATCTTATAGGCTATCCATTTTTAAAAGAATTTGTAGTGAAGTAAAAAAACTCACTGATAGGACAGAATGTTTTTAATACTGAGTGTGATATTATTAATTTAACATTATCTATTGTTGTTTTGTTTTTAAATGGATGAATAGTTTGAATGGTATCGTTCTAGGCCTACAAATCTCTTATTGAGTGCCTATGGTCGCTGTGCATTTTCAACAAATCACTGCCATGATATGAAAGTTTGGCCCTTTTAGGCCACCACACATAAGCCCTTTTGTGGGATCTCTTTTGAACTGAAAGGCATGATGTAATCTCAAGGGAGCAGTTCTCTTTACATGAGGAAATGTTTGTATAAGAAGGGGTCGCTCTGATGAGGATGAGGCATCGCTCTATTTGATTTATGCTGAACTAAATGCCTTTGCACAACATCGAGGTTCTGTGCTGAATTACGTTTGAGGCCTTTGTTTTGCTACGTTATATTTTGTATTTTAATATTATCGACAATCAGATGTTTCTGTCTGACCAAATCCTATTGTCTGTTTTTGTAGGGGAAATCCCATATTTGATTCAGTTTGAAGACATATGCTACACATTTTAATGGAAGTCTAATCGAAGACCTCATTATGTAATTTATTATAGGCCTACTGTGGGACGGTACTTTTCTAATGGCATACACAACATTAAGAGAGAATGAATTCGAGGGCTATCTGTTTAATAAACAAATGTAAACATGCAGAAACACATGCACACTCTCATTCACATTCACACATGTGTGCATGTGCGCATACACACAAACACACATACAGACACACATACAGACACACACACATACACACACACATACATTAACTTCACACAATGCACTTGCGTAAAAATGACAATGCTGAAAAGCATTAGTGTGAGAACAGCCGACATGCATTCACATTTGAATGAAATTGAGTTGATGTGGAATGTAAAGTAGAAGCCTGGCCCATCTTTGTTTTAAGGAATATACTGGTGTTCTTGTTGTCTTGGGAGACACTGCAACAAGACAATCCAAAGCCTTTGGCAGAGAACAGTATGCCCATACAGACCACTCAAATAAATACTGTCTTTCATTCAAAGTTACCTTGGAGATATTCAAAAAATGCCAAACTCAATGAATCGCTATAGGAATTGATGAGAGTGCTTTGTGTTTTCTACTGTTGTTGTGAGACGGCAATAGATTGCCCTTCTCCTGCTAATGCAAATAATTCTTTTTTAGGGATCCACATGATCCAGGCACAGTTTATACAATGGCACATGCTTTTCATTAATTTAGTGGGAAAATATTTGTAGCACAAGATATCATTGTTTGATACACGTCCTTTTGCAATGATCAAGAGTCAAGAATTAACGTGTGCACAGGTGTCTGTCACAAATTCTGATTTGTAATAAACTGCTTGAATGAAAGCTTTATTTTGGTAAAATACTGATTTTTTTTAACAAAAAATAACAGATTATTTGAAGAAATTACAAGTATATATTATGATACATTATAATTCAAGTTTTTCTTGTATTATTTACCTATTGTATATTTTTTCTAAAATGTACTACTTTTCCGGTTAGTTCTTTTTTTTACGATATATTTTTTGTTCCTATACACTCTGTTGTCGTCCAGTGAGACAAATTAGGACCTTGTTTTCGCGCCGCCTCCCATGAAAAGACAAAATAGCATGAGGTGTCAATGAGCACACATCTGTCACAAACCCCACCCCTCCTGCCCCCCCCCCCCCCCCCCCCCCCCCCCCCCCCCCCCCCCCCCCCCACCCCCCCCCCCCCCCCCCCCCCCTCCCACCGCACCAACCGCAAACAAACCATCACCCACCAACCATCCTCTTCTCCCCCTTCTCTCCTGACCCCCGCGGAGCTCCCGGACACTCTCCCAGAGGGTGGCAGGCTTAAAGGAGCGCGATTACACCCCTCGCTGTCTTAACCTTCGCCTGCCCCGACCGGGTCCAGGCCCTCCTCTCTGTGTCAGGCTCATTGTACAATTGGAACATCTGTGGCGTTGACCTTGTCGCACATAGAGCACCCGTGCCCTGGAAAGTGTTAACAGTGACAGGCTTTTCATCTTTTTGGCACTTGCTTCTTTCTCTTTCTCTCTGTGTGTGTGTGTGTGTGTCTCTCTCTCTCTCTCTCTCTCCTCTCTCTCTCTCTCTCTCTCTCTCTCTCTCTCTCTCTCTCTCTCTCTCTCTCTCTCTCTCTCTCTCTCTCTGTCCCTCTCTCTCTCTCTCTGTCTCTCTGTCTGTGTCTCTCTCTCTCTCTCTCTCTCTCTCTCTCTCTCTCTGTCCCTCTCTCTCTCTCTCTGTCTCTCTGTCTGTGTCTCTCTCTCTCTCTCTCTCTCTCTCTCTCTCTCTCTGTCTCTCTCTCTCTCTGTCTCTCTGTCTCTCTCTCTCTCTCTCTCTCTCTCTCTCTCTCTCTCTCTCTCTCTCTCTCTCTCTCTCTCTCTCTCTCTCTGTCCCTCTCTCTCTCTGTCTCTCTGTCTCTGTCTCTCTGTCTCTCTCTCTCTCTCTCTCTCTCTCTCTCTCTCTTCTCTCTCTCTCTCTCTCTCTCTCTCTCTCTCTCTCTCTCTCTCTCCCTTTAGTCATTCTGAGCTCCTTGGTCCTCAGGGAGGGGAAGTGTGTGTGTGTTGGGGGCTGGAGGATCGGGGGCTGGAGGTAGGGGCGATGGGATGGGGGACACTGCTGGTGGGAAGATGGACGCAGACTTTGCATGCACAGGATTTGCAAGCTGTCCTGCGGTACACACATTCAGTGCTTGCACGCACACACACCCTTTCTCTATCAAAT
>NC_082392.1:16188525-16213525 GCF_031168955.1 Gadus macrocephalus | reverse complement strand
AGAGAGAGAGAGAGAGAGAGAGAGAGAGAGAGAGAGAGAGAGAGAGAGAGTAAAATTAAAGTTTTGATCTAGCGTTCAATGTATATATTTTGTGTATATACCTTTTGCTCATCACATTGATGTCAGATAGACTTTGAATTATATTATGAAATCATTAAACTAAGGTTTTATAAACTGTGTGTGGTTGTGGTGGGTTGGAGGGGAATTAATTTTTTCTCTCTTTCTTGGATACTGCGCTTTAATATAACGTTACTAATACTAAGTGCAGAGACTAACATGTTTGAAATTCAGGTGGAAATGACTGGGCTTGATAGCAGAGGGGAATCCTAATGGGGCCATCAAAGACCTGATTTGTACTCAACAGATGAGGCGGCTGTGAATTGTATGAAATATTGGAAATCAATAGCTTCTATGGAATTTCATTAAGCCCAGTATCCACAATTGATAGGCCCTCATAATTTGATGGATTGCACAAAGAAAATTATTAGCTGGCTCTATGGAGAAGGAGGCAATGCGCAAAACTGGGTCTTGAGAATTGGTGAACTAGGGCAATTTGTTCAGCTTGTGAAAAAAGGAAAAGAAATATTGATTTTGTTTATGTTAAAAGAAAGAAAAAACAGAGGTTAAACCTTTGCTGGACTGCACTACAAAATATGTGTGCACACGGTTGATTATTCATGAATTCTTTTTCTCTTCCCTCCCCCCCTGAACCCAACCCCCTCCCTCTCCTCCCTGACCTCTGTCACTCCGCAGCCCATGGAGAGGTGCTGGACGACGCTGACAGTGGAAACGAGAGCCGCAGTGGCAGCGAGGAGACCCATGTGTGTGAGAAGTGCTGCGCTGAGTTCTTCAAGTGGTCCGACTTCTGTGAACATTTGAAGAGCTGCACCAAGAACCCGCTGGTGCTCATTGTAAATGAGAATGAGGGCACGCCCGATCCTCCCCAGGAGTACCCTGTCGAGCCCTCCCCTGAACCCAGCTGCTCCAGCGAACAAGCGGACAGCGACGAGCCCGGAGAGGGCAACCACAGCCCGGCCGGAGACATCGATGAGGTCCCAGAGTTGACGGGCTTCGAGGGGGTCGGCGCCCTGGAGAAGGAGGACGACGCCATGGAAGTGGAGCTGTCTCCTGAGAAAATCTTGGATCCTGAAGAGCAAGACATGTCCCCTGAGCCTGAAGGCTGCCTACCTCTGCTCAGTGACGCATCCCCCTCCCCTGCCACCGGCTATGCTATGCCTAGCACCAACGTCACCCTGGAGACGCTGCACGGCACTCGGGTGGCCGTGGCTCAGTTCTCGCAGAGCGTGAAGGCTGCAGTGGGCAGTGGCGTCTCCACCATGGCCATTCCCATGATCCTGGACCAGCTGATGGCCCTCCAGCAGCAGCAGATCCACCAGCTGCAGCTGATAGAGCAAATACGTAATCAGGTGGCGCTGATGAACAGACCGTCATCCTCCCAGCCGGCTCTCAACCATCACACACACCACAGTACCAATACTGGGGCCCAAAGCGCTCCCTCTGTCGGTGGTCCGTCGATACCAAGCCAGCTTCAGATTCACAGCTTCATCACTCCTCCGGTCCATCAGCTACCAATGAGATTGCCAGCTTCTCTCGGTGGTCCAGGCCCGTCCTCTCTGACCTCAGCAATGGATGTGCCGCTGTCACACACACCGCAGAGCCAGCCGTCTCTCAACTCTCTCAACTCTTCAGTGCCCAGCACTTCCTCAAACAATTCGGCCTTCCCACCAACCAATGGCAGTGTTCTTTCATCTCTGCTGCCATCCATCTCATCCTCCGGCTCGAATAACATCAACAATGGTAGTAGTTTGACCGCAAGTGGCAGTGGAATCAGTAGCAGCAGCTCAGCCCTCCCCAGAAACACCACCACACCTCCATCGCTGAGCCACAGCAGTCTGCTAAGCTCAGCCTCCAACCTACCACTGATATCTCACAGCTCTTCCAGCAGTGTGATCTTCCCCAACCCGCTTGCCAGCATAGCAGCAACGGCAAATGCTCTGGACCCACTCTCTGCTCTGATGAAGCATCGCAAGGGAAAACCCCCCAACGTGTCTGTGTTCGACACAAAACCAAGCTCCGAGGACCCATTCTTCAAGCATAAGTGTCGATTCTGTGCCAAGGTGTTTGGTAGTGACAGTGCCCTGCAGATCCACTTGCGCTCGCATACTGGTGAGAGGCCCTTCAAGTGTAACATATGTGGCAACCGCTTTTCTACCAAGGGCAACCTCAAAGTCCACTTTCAGAGGCACAAAGAGAAATATCCCCACATTCAGATGAACCCATACCCTGTGCCAGAGTACCTGGACAATGTACCCACTAGCTCAGGCATTCCCTATGGCATGTCTCTGCCGCCAGAGAAGCCTGTTACCACATGGCTAGACAGCAAACCAGTCCTGCCCACCATCCCTACCTCAGTTGGGCTTCAGCTTCCTCCCACTTTGCCAAGCATGATGGGAGGTTTTGGTGAGTCTCCAAGCCTCACCCCACTCAATAGATCACCTCAAAGAACTTCTCCACCCTCAAGTGAGTGTGCATCTCTCTCACCGAATATCCTCACTGACTCTGGCATGACCACTTTGTCACCCTCCCCAAAACCAAGCCTAGGGAGCGATCCTCCTCCTCTCCTGAAGCCTGAGGGTATTCACCTTCCCCCAACTTGCTCAAGACCTGGGGAGAACACCTACACGAATACCACCGTGACTCAAGTAAACCTTTCCACAAATGTCAGCTCTACCACCTTGTCTAGCAGTGGTCAGGTACCTAAACCAATCTCAAATCCTAATCCTGTGTCCCACCCAGTCCTTCCCATGCTCTCAGATCAGTTCAAGGCCAAGTTTCCCTTTGGAGGCCTCCTAGATTCTATGCAAACATCAGAGACCTCAAAATTGCAGCAATTGGTTGAAAACATTGACAAGAAAATGACAGACCCAAATCAATGTGTGATCTGCCATCGTGTGCTGAGCTGTCAGAGTGCGCTGAAGATGCATTACCGGATCCACACTGGCGAGAGGCCCTTCAAGTGCAAGATATGTGGGAGGGCGTTTACCACAAAAGGGAACCTGAAAACACACTTTGGTGTCCACAGGTCCAAACCTCCACTTCGTGTCCAGCACTCCTGCCCAATATGCCAGAAGAAGTTCACCAATGCTGTTGTGCTTCAGCAGCACATCCGTATGCATATGGGCGGGCAGATTCCCAACACTCCACTGCCCGAAAGCCTACAGGAGATGGACACAGACCTTTCCTTTGATGAGAGGAGCTTGGACGCAATGAGCAGTTATGATGATGACCTTCTGGATGAGATGGAGCAGGCAATGGATGATGAAGATGACCTGGGGGGAGTAGACATCGACAGTTCCAAACCATATTCCCCTGGCTGCTCACCGCCCACCTCTGTCATCTCAAGCATTGCAGCTTTGGAAAACCAGATGAAGATGATTGATTCCACTGCTAACATGAGCCACTCTTTCAGTCACAAGCTTTCACAGAATGGCAATGGCTTTGCAGGGGAGGGGGATTTCTTCTCTCATGACAACTTTTCTGGAGTAGGAGCTATTGACGGTCAGAGCTTGGGGAGTCCAGCCCTATCGGAGTCCTCTGACTCCTTGCAGCACCTGTCGCCAGCTCACAGCCATTCAGAGAGTCTCCATCCAAAGTCCCCCATGACACTTCACATTAACAATGGCGGTGGTGCCTCAACAGCCGAAGAAGGGCAGGAGATCCATATCCCAGCGGCAACAGTTAAGTCTGAGAAATCTGAGACTCCCTCTCCGCTCCCTGCCTCTGAAGGCACAGGGGCTCTGGACCTGACTGCCACTCAACCTGGCAGGCATTTCATCAAGGATGAGAGCCACTTCAACATGCTGTTCCTCAGTAGAGACAGAGGTATGTACAAAACAGTTACCTCTGGGGAATCTAACACTTCCCTTAAATCGTACATTATTTGTGAATGAATGTAAATATTGACATATTTGTTAACCTCATCATTCAAATGATGAGGTGATCAAATATATCATCATTCAACCTCTATTAAATGTAAAACAAATGACTAATTTAGAAATTAACAATTTAGAAGAATTTTACAATTCAACATTAGTTACATATATATATATCAACTAATGAGACTCTCATCTTTTCCTCAGGCCTCAATCCTCCAAATCTGGCAAGCACAGCGTCTAACATGATCAAAATGGAAATGAACGGACATGGTAAGACGATGTCGCTGACGGACAGCCCCCACCTGCCCCTGGGCATCCAAGTTCCAGCCGTGGCACCCCAAACAACCATGAGCCCCAGCATCACGCCAATGCTCGCCCCACCACCTCCGCGGCGCACACCTAAGCAGCACAACTGCCACTCATGCGGGAAGAACTTCTCTTCAGCCAGTGCCCTGCAGATCCATGAGCGCACACACACGGGCGAGAAGCCGTTCGGCTGTTCGATATGTGGAAGGGCTTTCACCACAAAAGGCAATCTAAAGGTAGGTTTGGCTACAGTGGAATGCATGTCACTAAACCTTTTAAAATTGTGCAGAAATTGGAAAGTGTCCTTCCTCACTTTCACCACACATAGTTTCTATCTTACTTCATCCACAGAATACATGTAACATTTACAGACAAGCCAGCATTACAATAGATATTTGCGTATGTTCTTAATATTTGATGGTGTTTCCCTCAGGTTCACATGGGGACACATATGTGGAACAATGCCCCCGCCCGCAGAGGTCGACGCCTGTCCGTGGAGAATCCCATGGCACTGCTGGGTGGCGATGCCATGAAGTTCAGTGAGATGTTTCAGAAGGACCTGGCTGCTCGGGCCATGAACGTCGACCCAGGCTTCTGGAACCAATATGCGGCCGCCATCACCAATGGCCTGGCCATGAAAAACAATGAGATCTCAGTGATCCAGAATGGGGGCATCACCCAGCTTCCCATTAGCCTAGGGGGAACTGGAATGCCTTCCCTCGGGTCGATGTCTGGAGGGATGGACCGGGTGCATGCTGACCGTAGCCCTCCGATGACAGGCATGGAGAAGGCTGGACTTGAGTTGGGATCCACCCGACCTTTCTCCAGGTTCATGGAGGAGAACAAAGAAATCGGAATCAATTAAAGACTTGCCAGTGTTATTACAAGGTAGGCTTTGAAAAAGTCTGAAAGTAAAAAGAAAAAAGAAACTGCTATTACAGTTTGAACTCATACGTACTATATTATGTACAGCTGAAGTAATTTCTTTGTTTGATTTTGGAAATATAGTATTTAGTATTCATTAGAGGTCTTTGCCTTTCCCTCATTCACCTCCTTGATATTTCGCCCATATGAAAAATACTTTGTCTCTTGTTTGAGAGTCTGTCGTCTTGCAAGATTTGCATGGTATTCATTGGTTTCTATCAGTATGTTTGACTGCTTTTAGGAAGAAAAAAACAGTATACTGTCTCATTTGTGATCAGAAAGCATCATATTTGAACAGGACTTAAGCAGGCGGGATGAGAGCTTGGCATAAGGACTACATGCTAAAGTCCTGTTTGGAAAGCGCTACACGATTGCTCCTTTTTAAATAAGGGCTAGGGATAAATTGAAGAAAGGACTGAAATGAACTGTTTCTGTGTTCGCCTGGTAATTTTTTCTCACAAACTAGAAAACTTGAACAAAAAAAGGTTTGAACTATTTTAATCTTTACATTTAGTCTCCCAGCATTGTCTTATAATATTGTCCTGTGTCTTTAGTATTTATAATATTGACAAAAAAGCGGGTATACAAAATATATTTAATGACCCAGGCATTTTATTGATCCATTTTTTTCTAAAATGCAGGCTTCGCTTATGAATATCTCCTTCAATAAAGATGACCTGTCATTCAACAGATAAAAAGGTTGATTATTTTTTTTGTGATATCTTTAGAGAGACTATGTGAGACATGGTACACGGTAAAAGGGGAGAGATATCTAAAGCTGCTATGAACACAACCCTGCTTTTAACCTTTGTAAAAAGAGAAGAAAAATATCCTTTGGAGAAATATCTATGTATAGAAATACAGACAAATCTAAGAACAGGTATGCATATTTTGTATCACATAAAAATAGACATCATGAGTTGGGAGTATTTGTCATGTTTGTGAATGCACTTTTTAAAACGAGACGTTTTGTCTGTGAGTTACCGTTAACCTTTTGACTGAGCTATCTATCACGTGCTGTTAAAAAAAAAATGTTTTCAGCATACCACTCCTACAATTTGCAAAATTGGTTGTCTGTTGTTGCATCTGTACCACCCAGAGTGCAAACCCAACAATCAAAGCGTTCGTAAATAAAAAAAGACAACAGGTCACCCATGTTTAGTCGTGTCCTTCTGTGCATCGTTCTTTGCATATTTGTATTACATATTAGATATAAGTACAGCATCATCAAAATCATTTTCCAGAAAATAGTCAAATAAATATACCATATACATTTTGTAATATCTGTTGTATTGTTCATTTGGTGAAGTGAACAATATGTCGTTAATTTGTTGAATAGCTTTTTTTTTTGCTACAAGTAAGCCACATACAATTCTTACGAATCAATTTTATTAGTTGTTATTTCAATTTATTAATTTAAAAGAGGCTGTTACGTGCAAACACATAATTATGTTTAATGGTGGTTCAACTTAACAAAACATTGTTTATAAAAGGTTCTTCAAATATATAATTTAAATAAAATATTCTAGAAAATAACGTGAATTGTCAAATGAGTTAAGACCTTTTGGGACAAATGGCTGTCGTTGACCTGTTCCAGAGATGGGCTTCGCTTTCCAGAAACGCAAGACTGCATGTGTGAGCCTGTAGAAGTGTATGCGTGTATGCAGGACTGTGCTACAGAGATGGTGATAATGGTAAATCCATTACTCTAGAAATAAATTAATATTAGCCCCCTGAATGTGACCACATAAGTCGCAATACAGACACCCCCCATCCCACAATGGTCTAATGTTATGTAATGTATGAGCAAATTACATTTTGGACACAATAACCACTGTAACTACACCCAGCAAACAATTTGACAATGTGGACCTGATGACTTTTAAAAGTGATTGCTTTGTTTGAGTAGCCTAACTGAGAACATGTGGCACCATCATAATACGTATGAGATAGGGACTGTGTTTGTCCTGACAACAATAAGTCTTGGGACGTACTCTGCCAATATGTCTGCAATGATAATTTTGGATAAGTGGTTATTTTCACATCATATCTAAGTTGCATTCCAGTAATTCTGTGGCAGTTTGTAACTATATGACACTATTGTGTCTGGGTTCACTCGTGGTCTCATAGAACAACCACACACACACACACACACATACACACACACACACACACACACACACACACACACACACACACACACACACACACACACACACACACACACACACACACACACACACACACACACACACACACACACACACACACACACATATATATATAATGTTAATTTATTTAGTAATTCAGGGTAATTTAGAACGATGAACTTACTTATTAATAACATCGTAATTTATAAATACAGAGTTTCATGCTTTCATAGACATTTCTGTACAACAAATGTACACACAGTTGGATATCATTTATCCTCGGAATCTCCCTTAAGCCCGTTCCTTGACCATGTAGGGAGGTACTTTTTATGACATCCAACTCAGTTGCACCAGCGCGCTACCTGTCCTCGGAGAATGGCACGGCATGAACCGGCAGAGACAGGCGTGGGGACGTTGCTGTGGGCTGTTTGTTTAATGCCCTGCCTACTGTGAAAGTCTACCAGAAACAGCCGCAGTAAATATCCCCATTGATCCAGAGGCAGGGGGCCCTGCGATGATGTAGTGGCGAAGAGCCACTGGAGTAAATCTACCCGACAGTAATCCAATCCCAATCTCAAGGCCCTGGGATCTTAGATAGGTGCTTTAAATCCAAAAGTGATCCTTTTTTGCACAACTTCTTTTTCTTTTCGTTGTTCTTGCTCCTCTTTTCCTCCCCCTCTCCCACCCTCCCCCCTGCTTTCTCTCTATCTGAGCCTGAAATCAATACACATTTCTTTCCTTCACTAGCTGTGCTTTACCTGTCTCAAAATATTACAGGCAATAAGGATTTCACGTTCTGGGCTTTGCTCTCACAATAAACACAATCTACCCCTCCAATTTAGTTAACTGTTAATTTTTACTGTGCCTGATTTAAATATGGTATTGTGCGTCCAAGAAAAACCTGTCAAATGAATGTACACCCCTGCTGGGATAGTTGCCATTCTCTTAAATGAAGGCCTGTACAGGAAGGTCTTGAATCCCCTTTTGGCGAGGGTTCACCTTTAAAGGCCAAGGAGCTGCCCACCTACTGCTTGGCTGCTTTCTTGGCCGCTCTGCGAGGAGTAGGTTTTCAAACAGGCCCGTAAAGATGACAAAGTTATGTTCTCCAGATCTCTAGCTATACGACGGGGTGGGTGGCTAGCACGTTCAGATTCTTTCCTGTATGGATTGGCTGGATGGATGGTGGATGAAGCATGTGGTATAATAAGGTATAATACCTTAAGACTTTTATTCTGCTCAGTATCAGTGCGACACATAGCCTCTGTTTGTGTGTGTGTGTGTGTGTGTGTGTGTGTGTGTGTGTGTGTGTGTGTGTGTGTGTGTGTGTGTGTGTGTGTGTGTGTGTGTGTGTGTGTGTGTGTGTGTGTGTGTTTCTGTATGCATACTGTATATCAGTCTTACAAATTACGTTGACGATTGCACCTCTTTAGATATTGTATATTCAGGGGAATATGACAAAGGTCTACACCGTGCCGGTTCAATAATAAAGCGTAGCGTAGACCTTTTTTCAAGTCTTACGAATGCAGAGTTTTAGTTTTCAAAGAGTCCTCATCCTTGTTTTAACTATGCAAGGTCAACAGCATTTTCATAGTCAAGGTGAGGATGGGCTTATCTTGCGCAGTTTTCAACAAACATGTTTTTTCACCACAAAAAAAACACACCAAAAACCAACCAATCAATGATTGTGGGGATCCCAGAGTGGCTGTACACCTCAAAAGGAAGAAGTCATCAATTAAGCAAAGTCACAGGAACAGGCGTAATTCGTCAGAGTGGCCGTGGATCAGCCATTGTGTTCGGTTTGGACGTGACAAATGGCGGCCCTCTTCTGTGTGACCAAGGTTACCGATCGATAGAGATCATCATTCTGATGTGGCCTTTTATCTCACAGCCCTGCTCCCCAAAGCCCTATATTATTCCTCACACAGAGATATCAAAGGAGGTGGAGGTAGAGCAGGAGGAGGAGGAGAAGGCAGCGGGGGGAGGAGGAGGAGGAGGAGGAAGAGGTGTCAAGGGGCCAAGAGTCTGCTTGTACTCTTTGTCCCCCTCCATCTTGCAGACATTATTTTGGCCCGAGGTTGTCCCTGGGACTTTGGAAGACGACCCCAGTCTACGGGGATGGTCTGTCTCGATCATGTGCTCACTGGGGGAGTTGTAGATGTCCATTGTGGAGGGCCGTCTGGGTGGTCACCGAGGTATGGGTTGATCTCGCGAGCCTGTTTCCCCCCTCGCCAGTAGTTCTTCAAACGTGTCAAATCCGGCTGAGAGTAAAGCCTCCTGGGCGGGTATTGATCCGCGCCATTATGGAATTCTATGCCAATAAACTGCCATGACTTACTGTAACAGTCCAATGATTAGGGCCCACTTGTGTCACATGACCACAGAGAGCTTCCTCATTATCAGAGGCCATTATGACTAAATGGAGTTTTGCAATTGAGTTACGGAATGACAAATATTGACTTGTTTTAGCTTAAATCGTCTGGTTTAACTGTGTTATTGGTATGCAGGCTTATAGAGTTGCCAGTAATAGCAATGTCTTTATGACTATCATGAACCACAATGATGCTAATACTTGAATGAATGCATATCCTTATATATTACCCGTATTTTTTGTAAATGAGGTTTGTAAAGCCAATTTGATATGATGATTTTTTGGACAAAAAAAATCTAACATTTACTACTCCCAACTGTTGTGAAATATAAACTTTGGAGTTACTCAACTCCAAAGGTTACCATGCAACCCATACTCAACATTGCACCATCTTACTTTGTCAAATCTGTTGAGGTTCTCACAAGTAATGAAACATGAGATCAGGAACCAAACGTAAAATATGCATGGACACTATCTATTACTTGTTTCCAGATCACCCCATCTCTAAGAAATTGAGGATATTACATTGCACACCACGTTAAACCCCTCATAGTTCCAACACAGTGTATCACAGCTCCTGAGCTGTGTATATGGTATTCAAGCCCTTAAGTATGTGACATTGAAACTATGCTATTCACTGCAAAACTAAATAGAGCCACAGCATGTTACAATGGGCCAGAGCACAACTTGGCTATCGTCATTTTGCAAATTTTGCTTCAATTTTATGCTTCATGATGGGGTATCGTAAACCTATGCAAAATACAATTTAAAAATGATCGCAAAAAAACAGCATATTTTTTATTTTCCTATCAGACAAAACAACCAGATCTTGGGCATCTTTCACCCCAGGAACAATGGGATGAACGGCAAACCTTACTCTTGCTGATGCATGGAATTTGGGAGAGTTGGAAGATGTCACTGTCAATAATTGACATGATGAGAGAATCAATGCAGAAGCCTTGCTGCCAGGCAATAATCCATCCAAACTGATCACGCTTCAAATTGCCTGGAGGTATTGATTACATGTGCAGGCCCAGAAAACATGGTAAGCACTGAGCAATAACAATCAAGCAAAGAGACAGATGTTTTCTCCCCCTTCTTGAAATTCTTCATTGTGTTGCTCAATGCTTTATTTAATATAACAGTGACTCACGCGATCCTCTTCACTTGTTTAGTCACGAACCAGCTCAAAATATACGTAAATAAGTACAAAGCAATCTATTTATTTTGGTGCTTGGCACATACAAGGTCTTCGTTTGGAGGCTCAGTGTGGCCTCACTTTGATCTACAAGAACCTGGAAAATGCAGAGCAGCTGTCTGTGATCACAGCAGACCATTGCATTACACCTTATCATTTCCTCTAGACCTGAAACCTAAACTCAAGCCTCATCAATAATGGAGCTGTGATCCACCACCCTTTAAAATCTCATGGCAAATCGTACTCTCTGGTCTCGGACATTATTTTACCTTCAAATGTTCTTTCATCCGTTTTTCTTCTCTAATGGGCTTTAGTCTTTTTCATGCTTTTTGTAGATGTTAAGACCTTTTGCACATCTAATCTGTTGCATAAACTACAGGCCCTGTGTGAATGGATCAAAATGGCCTCTTATGGTGGGTTTTAATTTCCTACATGGATTTTCCCATTAATCAACAAACTAAGTGTTCACTTTCAATGTAGTCCTTTAATAAAAAAACCTTTGGATGAATGTGTCCGTTCAACCATCATTTGTTTTGCTTTTTGTTTTGGTTCAGACAAGCGAAATACCCACCATTGTCTCTAGGCAACAAAGATATTCTTAGCTTTTTTGTGCCCTCTATTATCCAACTGTCTGTCCAACTAAATTATTAAACACACTGAATCTGGTTAAGTAGTGTACATTTTCCTTAAGGTCAGAAAGTTCATTAAGCATGGACTGCCATTGATTGTATCCATATGTAAGCTTGGTGTAGGTTTTCTCTTGTATCGTCTACTATTAGAGACAGCATTTAAAGGTCTCAGCCCTTGCATTACTACAGTAATGAAAGCAAGAATCCATTAGACTCTGTGCCTGCCACTCCTTGTAATGAAAATGTCATCAGATATACCGTAAATATACAGTTACAGCAGAATCTCCTGCAATGGGCATATATTATGCTGTGACTCAACTCCCTTCTGCCCAATGCACAAACAGGCAACATCTTGAAGTAGATTAAGGAACATCTTAGACTATTTTTGTAAGAAATAGAATGTGCCACCACCAATCCAACAAAACACAAGCACGCACACACACACACACACACACACACACACACACACACACACACACACACACACACACACACACACACACACACACACACACACACACACACACACACACACACACACACACACAAACACACACACACACACACACACACACACACACACACACACACACACACACACACACACACACACACACACACACAAACACACACACACACACACACACACACACACACACACACACACACACACACACACACACACACACACACACACACACACAAACTAACACTTAAAGCAAGGTTTTCTTAAAAAATCTACGATTACTATGACAGCTGTGATATCAATATCATAGCAACACACTTGTGTCAATCGACGTGAAGCCGATAAAGATCAGTAATTTGATTGAATGTGTGCAAAACTACTCATACTTCACACGGGCTGACTTTGATCGTAAAACTATTTGAAATCATATCAGATGCTGCGACAAAAGGCGAGGGCGCAGCCAATCAGCAGAGATGATTTCATATAGAGGGGCTCTCGGGTTTCACCGTCATAAATAACTCACGGTAATCCCATATTTCTCTGACTTGTCTCATTTGTGCTAGGGATGGAAAAAGTGGAGCTGTGACAAACATTGTTAGCGAGACGTCTCAGCCAGGCTTCATGTGCCTTGGCGGCTCCCCTCCTCCTCCCCCTACTCCTCCACCACCTTCTCCACCTCATCCAACTCCCCCTCCACCTCCTCCTCCTCCATCTCCCCCTCCACCTCCTCCTCCTCCAACTCCCCCTCTACCTCCTCCTCCTCCAACTCCCCCTCCACCTCCTCCTCCTCCATCTCCCCCTCTACCTCCTCCTCCTCCAACTCCCCCTCTACCTCCTCCTCCTCCAACTCCCCCTCCACCTCCTCCTCCTCCATCTCCCCCTCCACCTCCTCCTCCTCCAACTCCCCTCTACCTCCTCCTCCTCCAACTCCCCCTCCACCTCCTCCTCCTCCATCTCCCCCTCCACCTCCTCCTCCTCCATCTCCCCCTCCTCCTCCTCCATCTCCCCCTCCACCTCCTCCTCCTCCATCTCCCCCTCTACCTCCACCTCATCCATCTCCCCCTCCACCTCCTCCTCCTCCATCTCCCCCTCCACCTCCTCCTCCTCCATCTCCCCCTCTACCTCCACCTCATCCATCTCCCCCTCCACCTCCTCCTCCTCCATCTCCCCCTCTACCTCCTCCTCCTCCAACTCCCCCTCCACCTCCTCCTCCTCCATCTCCCCCTCTACCTCCTCCTCCTCCATCTCCCCCTCCACCTCCTCCTCCTCCATCTCCCCCTCTACCTCCTCCTCCTCCAACTCCCCCTCCACCTCCTCCTCCTCCATCTCCCCCTCTACCTCCTCCTCCTCCATCTCCCCCTCCACCTCCTCCTCCTCCATCTCCCCCTCCTTCTCTGACGCCTCCAACCTAATCATACCCCTTAACCTCTTCAACCCCTTCTATTATGCAGTGCATATTTTAACAAATGACTTATTTTGAAGGAACTTCAAACCAGATACGAGTAAATGACCATCTATGGTTGGTGCGCTAAAATGATCCCAGTTTCCTGTGTAATTAAGTAAAAATAACACAACAACAGCCAGTCAGGCTGCATTTAAATGTACACACTTGATTGTCCCTAAAGTGATAACAAGGAGGATGCTAATGCGTTTGTGTATGAGTCCGTCTCGGTAGGATTTCTAACCAGGATTTCTAACCAGGATTTATTCCTACGTAAGCCTCAACAACTCCCCCAACCTGCACTGAGATCTTCTTCCTACACGTGCAATTTTCCAAAGGCAACCACTTGTCAAGCAATAATTATGCTGAAGTTTTCAATTACCCTCCCTCCGTTTCATTAACAAAAAATGTTTGGCTATTGTATAATTAGATATATGAGCTTACCACCTACATTTAGCATAGCCACTACACAGCAGCCTGATGGAACGCAGGGAAGGGTTTCAGCATGTGTGCGTTTATGGTTGGCTGAGGAGTACACTGTGAAGTAAGTTCGGCTAGACATCATGCAGCATTATGCAGGCCCTTTATGCCCCCCCCCCCCCACACACACACACACACACACACACACACACACACACACACACACACACACACACACACACACACACACACTCACACACACACACACACACACACACACACACACACACACACACACACACACACACACACACACACACACACACACACACACACACACACACACACACACACACTCCCACCATTTACTTTGGTCCTGTAATCTGTACAAAGTATACAGGCCTGTTAAAAGAGAATCACTGGAAGTTTGATTAAATGTAGGGTATGGCTGTATATCAGATTTAAGTTGTTATCTGCATTCACTGATGCACCTCTTAACAAGTGGTTTGTTTGCTCTTGTGCAAACAGGAATGTCCTTGCTTGTGTTAAGAATCATTTCATACTCCGGACTTGTACCAAACGTGTACCAAATCGAACCACATTATTGTGTTCACTCTGTCCTCTTTTGTCCTATTATCCCTTCTTTTTGATAAACATTGGCTGTGTATACGCCATTAAACTTTTAAAGCCCATATCATTATGTAACGTATGACCTATGGATTATATTATATACAAAAATGTAACTGTTCATGATGGCGGCTATCTCTCCATCTTAAGTGGCTGTACACTGTTACCTAGGCGGCTTGAGTTTCGGGGAAATGCAATCCAATACAAGCCACAGAAACACTCCTGTCCGTTCCCTTTCACATCCCTTGCAACAGGTCTCCAAGAGAGGCCAAGAATGTTCTCAGTGAAGAGGTATGCATGTGTGACCTAATTGAACAGAAAATACAATATCCGTTTTCTTTAACTTCCATTCTTTATATCGACCCTATCAGCAGGAACCTCTATGGTGCGTTTAATCAAGGGTAATCTTTAGAGAAAAGGGATCTTTTTTACTATTACTCTTCCAATGTTGGGGTTTTATTTCAATAATGTAAAGGATTATTTACGCGTTACTCCACGGAAAAACACAGCAGTCAGTGTCAGATAAGCCAAGATCAAAACGGACCAATGCTGAACGGGAACACTACACAGGAAGGCAAGGTGTGGTTGACCTGATGAAGCGCAGATAAACCCAGAAGAGTCTGGTCATCGTGGCTCAGTGATTCAGACCTGATGTATCCCTAGCCCTGGGACAGAATTATTAACATTTCATCGTCTAAACGAAGCATCCACAGTGTCCCATTTCCCAGGCCCTCATATACACTTTTCCTAATGGGATATTACTTGCCCCTATGCAAGAGTGCAACACAACAGAGAAAACAACACAAACAGTTTGCAAATGGAACCGAATCTATCGAGCTGAACATAATTGGCCACAGCCAGTCATGCACTAAGGGCATAAATATTAATCTCTATCTGCCACTACACAATTTAAAAATTATGTATATCGGACATAATTCACTGTGATTAGTGGAACTGATTGTGTTATGGTACCGATCAGTTGCAGAAATGACCAAAAGCGGAGGTCCATTTTCAAAGTAATTTTAATACTAAATGGATTTTCATCCTCTTTGTGCATAGAAGTGAGGGCCCCCAGCCAGTCGGTGCTAATTACATCCATAATCAAATGCGTTCTGTGTCTTCTTGTTAATGGCATTGATCTTTTGGAATATCCAAGCCTATATTCTGTGAGATTATTGGATAAAGTGCAGGGCGAAGTCTGCGTGACCCCAGCGGGGAGATGTCGTTGCAGACATAAGTGGGTATTAAATGGATATAATTGACAGTGACCCTTCCTGGCACTCTGTGCGGCTGGGGCCTCTGGTCCATAGATCATACAGGAGAGGGAATGAATTAACATACGTTAAGAGTGGGAACATTCAAATTGCGGGAAAAGAGATAAGGGATCCCCGCTGAGCCGGTGGGCTTATGATCTGATAGGGGCCAGAGATGTCACATGGTCAGCCGCTACGCTGGCAGCGCCCCCCCCGCTGCCCCCAAGTGTCTGCCCTTTAGAGGATGCCTGCCGGTCTGTCTGTGTGTCTGTGTGTCTGCCTGCTGCTCTGTGTCTATCTGTCTGTCTGTCTGTCTGGCTGGCTGTCTGTGTGTCTATGTGTTTTCCTGCAGTGTCTATATGTCTCTCTGTCTGTCTTTCGGTCGGCCTCTGTCTGTCTGTCTATCTGTGTGCCTGTCTGTCTGCTTGTCTGTCTGTCTGCCTGCCTGCCTGACTGTGTCTATCTGTCTGTAAGTAAGTATGTCTGTCTGACTCCATGCGTTTCTGCCTTCCTGTCTGTCTGTGTCTTTGTCTGTGTGCATGTCTATGTGAGTATGTCTGTGCTCATGTCTGTCTGTATGTCTATATTTTACATACAGTACCCTGATCATCCCCGTAAGAGTGAATGATGACTGGACGTCGAATGGCCTCAGGCTCTTGCTATTCAGTTTTCCACCTTATAAAGTGTGGGCTCATCCAAAGTCTTGTTTGTTTGCGCCAATGTTCTCGATCACATATGGTTACATATAATTCGGTGTCATACACTGTCCTTCAAAGCACCCTATTTTGCAGCAGCGATGCCATCCCTGTCCAGGTGGGTTCCTTTGTACTGTGTGTTGTTTGCTTTACTGTTGTGAAGCTGGCATGATGAGGGTAATTGGAGTGTTGGTGTGGTGAATCACTGCCAGCCTGGGTGGGCAGATTGCATATGATGATCATGTTCTGACCAGATGGCTGGCTGGCAGAAACACTGCATTTGGATTGGGATATTTGTGCATGCATGCATGCGTGTGTGTGTGTGTGTGTGTGTGTGTGTGTGTGTGTGTGTGTGTGTGTGTGTGTGTGTGTGTGTGTGTGTGTGTGTGTGTGTGTGTGTGTGTGTGTGTGTGTGTGTGTGTGTGTGTGTGTGTGTGTGTGTGTGTGTGTGTGTGTTTGCGTGTGTGTTTGGGTGTGTTTGTGTGTGATTGTGTGAGTGTGCTTATGCTAAGATGTGTAAACGTAATATTACATGTTTATTATCTGTGATGTAGAAGTATTGGAAATCATGAGATCAAACGATAAACATAAAATAAACAATATTAAATACTTAAAAATGACTGAATACTAGATTACAATATAAGTTGCCTGATCAGAAATCAGAACCAGGTTGTTAACTGTAGGTGCACACAGAAAACACAATTTAACAACGTGACACTTTTAACAATAACAATAAAGTTGAATAAATATGTTACATGGGTCAAAGCATACTGATATATCAAAATTATCAGACAAACTACGCAACACGGTGACCGATAAGAATTCTGTTCCATGACGACATTGATGACAAATAAACGATTGAAATGGTTATTTGTCACGTTAGCAACATTGTTTTGCGGTGTTTAACGACCGGCTGTAGCCAACACTGTTAAACAGCGGTAGAGGCAGCGTTGGGGTGGCCCTGTGTTTCCAGTGCAGTCAAGCCAGCCGCTTGGAAACATATTACTTTAGAAGATGACGAATGACTCCTGCAGAGTTTCACACATGCGGTCGGACAAAGTTTATCTTCAGGGCATGTGCTGCTGCCAGCAGTGCTTCCAGAGGACTTTAATCTTCCCCTCCTCAGCCTCACCTCCCATTGCTGTGTGGGGGACTTGATGGGAGGCAGGCTGCTGGTGTTGTGACGCCTCATCTGAGGCAGCCATCAGCACCAACGCTCCACTACTGCCATCACGACCACCACCACCAGCAACACCAGCAACACCACCACCATCACCACCACCACCACCACCAACAGCAACAGCACCTCCACCACCTCCACCACCTCCACTTCCACCAACACCACTAGTAGTGCTGTAGCTCCCAGTCCACCCGCGTTCCGGCTGCTCCTCCTACATAACTCCTCCGGCCCCCTGATTTGAGTTTTTAGTGTTTGGTTTATTTGGAAGGGGTTGAATGTTTCGGAGCAGGGTGTGGAGTACAGAGTCAAACATTTCCTCAGGATTTTCCAGCCAACCCAGGTTACAGAAAAGGGGTGGTGGCCTTGAGAAATATGCACGCATTGTGTTGTGACGAGGTGTGGATGAATGATTGACTTGTGGGGCCACATGATAGCTAGCTTATTAAATGTCACAGGAATATAATCCGCATGGCGCTGGACTCACCGCTCGCACCTCTCCCATCCATCTTCTGGTGGCAGCCGGCTTTCAGTACAGCCGTAGCCGTCCCGCTGCCCACTTAACAAATTATTACTTTTTCGTTTGGTTGTTGGCGCACAGAGCAAACTGGCAACAGTAAAACACTATTGATGTGGTGGGTCGAGTTCATTACACCACCGCTGTTTCAACTAATGAGTGAGTTCTTCTGCAAAACCTACCATTGTAAGAACAGCAGAAGGAACAGGGGGGGGGGGGGGGGGGGGGGGGTCGTGGTGGTGTTGATGGTGGTGGGGGGTTTACTGCTGGCATGGCTGTCAGTATGGGGGTTGGGCCTGGGAGAGAACGTCAGCACCGTGGATGGTAGGGAGTGCTTGGGTTTGATGTCACAATGATAGGTCTCTGTAATGGGCACTTTGCAAGAGCAATCAGTGCCTTCTGTGAATCATGAGTCCGGCATGTAATTTATGTGTGTGTGTGTGTGTGTGTTTGTCTGTAAAATTGCCAAAAAGGATGGGAAATATATTTGTAGCATGTAAAAATAACAGAGGGAAATGTCAGGCACCACATTACTTGCTGAGTTCTCTTTATGCAGGATAGTGACTTCCTCTGCATGCCGACACAAACCACAATTTAATCACCATTGAATTGTTGCCTTTACAAAACTATAGTCATTCAAATTATGATATCACAGCCAACGTCAGGACCACAGCAAAACCTGAAGTAGATTTGTGGATTTCAATGAATGCTCATCACTACTTGGTTCCAGCAATCGAACATGCTAACATTAACCTCATGTTCAGACCTGATGTGTCTGGTATTCTTCCCAAGGTAGCACACATGAATTACCACCAGGAGTGTATCACTGTATGATCTAAAGTAGCCAACCTCTTCCCATTGAGAACCCAGGGCACACAGAGAGCCCTAAAGGTGGAAGGTACTAATCCCGCTCTGGTTCTTGCTTGTCCTCGGTAGAGCTAACGCGCTCGGACGCAACGTATCCAAACAGAGAAGCAGAGTGAATCCTCCAATGCTGCCCCTCCCACCCCATAAAAGATTCATAAGACATATTGAATCTGTGGGAAAAAACCCACAAAATGTATGCAATTTGATCAAGCCCGGGTTTAGGAGTGTCATTGTGCTTGTCAATAGGGGGCCACTGGTGACGTGAAGGTATCACATTGACTCCCTTGTATTAATTCTACGCGTGCTATTGGGCCATCAGCTGATTGTTTGGAATGTAAATGATGCTGCTGATGGCTCTGGTGACTGATGGCTTAAATTCCAATTAATCAATTGCTTCATCAGTTTCCCTAATTCAGATCAAATATCTCCTGAGTGCACACTCTTCTTTCAGTGGTATTAGGAGAAATAAATGCTTTGGAAGTAATTTTCATCAATCTCGTGTACATGCCAATACCGCTCACGGCCCCTCGCAGGTTGAGGACTTAATGTCTTAAGTGTGTGTGCGCCAGTGTGTGTGTGTGGGCATGCACTTCTGTGTGTGTGTGTGTGTGTGTGTGTGTGTGTGTGTGAATGTGTATTCCTGTGTTCCCGCGTATGTGTGTGTGTGTCAGTGGGGGATTGGCATGTTTATGAATAGCAATGGATCTTCGTTGAGTGATTTCTTTATTTTTTTAATATATACTGACTGACTACGTTTGACTATTGCTCCAATTGTTTATTTTAAGTTTATTATAGTTTTGTTTATAGCATCGCTCTTTTTGACCGAGGGCATGTTTTCTCACATAAACATGGTGGCGTTTGTTTCCTTTGTAGCCAATGACCCCTGTGTCACTCTATTGTTGTGCATGGACTCTGCTGGCCTCCATACGACTTACGGTCTAATTTTATATTCTTCTGTTTCCCCTCTGGAATTTGATGAGGAGGTCCAAACCGTAGCGCTCCAGTGCTGATGTGGCACGGATATGACAGCTCACATAGCTGTTCTGTGCCGGCGACCCGGCAGGGAGGTCCATTACATTAACTAGACAGGACCTGGCCTTTTGTAATGGCTGTCCATACGTATCGAAACATCTCAAAACCCTAGCCCGTGCTGTACGATAAGCCTGGTCAATTATACTAAATAATCAACTATTCATAAGTAAGGTGTAATGGGATATTGGCTGACAGATTGAATAATTCAGCTTTGCTGGAGCTTAACTGGCGTTAGTTTGTAGGTAATGGTTGCCTTTGTAAAAAATTCATTGGAAACAATGCCAGAGTGAGAAGATACACATAATTATGCCTACTTCATTTACACTGAACCCCCTGTCTTCTAAACACTCCTTCCTAAAGAGTCCTTGGCCATTTAAGCATGCACAAGCAAAGGTACTGTAATTTGATTTATGAATTTGATCCCACCCACCCCCTAATTTAATTCATCAATCTTTCAGAAGGAGCAATTATGCATTGTGCTGAAGCTCTTCATAGCTCTATTATCCAGCCTTAATCTCTTTGTCAGGGCTGTGTTATGGCATTGCTAAATATTCCATAATGTCTGAACCAGGACCTTGCCTCTCTCATGATTAGTTTGTCCTTCGCTGCTAAGTTCTTTATTGAATAATAGCTTTTGACCGGGTGGATGACAAGGACACAAGCAAAGTGCAAGAAGGCATTTTTGTATATGTGCCCTATTTACTTACCTACTATTTACCTGGAATGTGACGTTGTTTATTGATATCAATGTTATATTTGTTTATATTATATTTTATGTATATATATATATATATATATATATATATGTTTTTTGTATGTTTTTTGTATGTTTACATAAAAATGTAAATTTGTATTATAAGAAACAATTTAAGCATAGTCATTCCAAAGTCATTAGAAGAACAGGATTTCTCCTTGTTAGTTTTGTTTGTCATTATGATGTAAGACAAATATCAGCAGCAGCAAACAAAACATTGATCTTGAGTGTGTGCGTGTTGCTGGTGTGACTATGTTTCTGAAGTGTGTGTGCGTTGATAGGGTGACAGTGATTCTGAAGTGTGTGTGTGTGTGTTTCTGGTGTGACAGTGTTTCTAAAATGTGTGTGTGTGTGTTGATGTTGTGACAGTGTTTCTGGTGTGTGCGTGTTGCTGGTTTGGCAGTGTTTCTTGTGCGAGTGTTGCTGGTGTGATGGTGTTGCGCGGGATGGTGTGGCTTGTGTGTGCGCGTGTTACTGGTGTCGGTGTGTTGCTGTTGTGATGTGTTTCTGGGCTGCGTGTGTTTCTGGTGTGACAGTGTTGTGTGTGACAGTGTTCCTTGTGTGTGACGGTTTTGCTGGTGAGGCGGTGTTGTATGTGACGGTGTTTCTTGTGTGTGCGTGTGTTGCTGGTGTGACAGTGTTTCTTGTGTGTGCGCGTGTTGTTGGTGTGACAGTGTTTCTTGTGTGTGCGCGTGTTGTTGGTGTGACACTGTTTCTTGTGTGCGCGCATGTTGCTGGTGTGAAAGTGTTTCTTGTGTGTGCGTGTGTTCCTGGAGTGACAGTATTTCTTGTGTGTGTGCGTGTGTTGCTGGTGTGACGGGGTACCTTGTGTGTGTGTGTGTGTGTTGCTGGTGTGACGGGGTACCTTGTGTGTGCGTGTGTTGCTGGTGTGACGGGGTACCTTTTGTGTGCGTGTGTTGCTGGTGTGACGGGGTACCTTTTGTGTGCGTGTGTTGCTGGTGTGACGGGGTACCTTTTGTGTGCGTGTGTTGCTGGTGTGACGGGGTACCTTTTGTGTGCGTGTGTTGCTGGTGTGACGGGGTACCTTGTGTGTGCGTGTGTTGCTGGTGTGACGGGGTACCTTGTGTGTGCGTGTGTTGCTGGTGTGACGGGGTACCTTGTGTGTGCGTGTGTTGCTGGTGTGACGGGGTACCTTTTGTGTGCGTGTGTTGCTGGTGTGACGGGGTACCTTTTGTGTGCGTGTGTTGCTGGTGTGAATGATGTGAGAATGAGTGGGTGGTGAACACGCGGCGCTCTGCCGGGGCCCGCTCCAACAGGCAGCCGTACTCAGGGGCCCTCGACAAATGCGCAGCGGTCATGAACTGCATTGATCCGGGGTATAATTCTCTATGAAATTGATGGATGAGGGCAGCCATTGACAGAAAGGGTAAAGACCACTTTGAGACGTCCCCCGTGAATAACTATGATAGAAAATAGATTGTTGAGGAAGATTTATTGTTGGCTCACCACTGCCACCAGAGAGGATCTGCACACACCCAGGTTCGACCAATCAAACATGTCATGCGGCTCAGATTAAAGTTATCCCAGCACCTGGCGTGGTGTTCAACCTGACGGTTTGCTCCTTTTTTGCTAAGTGCACACACATAACTATAGAAGGAGTCAAGGAAAAATAGGACAGAGATGGAAACTTGTTTTTGGCTTCAGAGAACATGCGTTCAAAACAACAGAGGATCAGTCAAACCAGTGAGATAAACAATGACATTTATAATTACCGTTAGCATTCGTCAAAATATTTTTTTTTCAAGCCTGCACATTTGAACCTATAGTTCACAGCCCCTAATGGCTGTCGGGATAAAAGAGCTTTTGTACTATGTTTGTCAGTTCTGGGCAGTCTAATCCGCCTCCCCGATGGCAGTAGCTCAAACTCCTATATATATTTCACATCAATTACAATTGTAATTTCCATCAACAAAGGCATACTCTTGTTTGTTTTAATATCTGTGATTCTGAAGCACAGGGTAAGTGAATGCAGTTAGCAGCTACAGCATGCAGGGAGCACGTGTCCCGGCTCCTCTGTGCTAGAGTATTGTTTGGCTGCCAGCAGTGTAACCAGATAATACCATTGAGAGGGTGAGCGCTGAAAGCACCCACAGGTTTAGCTTCATGTTTCTCTCACATTTTACAAAAATACAATACACCAAAAAAGGGCATTCAATGTGTATAGGCACATCTAGCACTGCACAGATTCCTGCTCATAGAATGTACTAAATCTAAAAATACAGGCAGCAGTGGTTCTATTCCTCACTGGACACGTCAGGGGATGTGAAACCACATGACAATGTCACAACCCCCAAGCAAAGTAAGTTCTCGCCATTGGCTTTCATTTATCGAATCACAAATCATAAATTATTTTATATAGTCAAGATGTTCAACTATATCACATTTAGTTATATCTGTTTATATTTATGTTTGTTCTTATCCATAAATATATAGATCTTTTTTTAATTTTTTTCACATCCATTGGCATACTTTCTTTTTATTTTTTAATTGTAATTTTATTTTGTTACCGACTGAATGACCTACTAACTGACTCACCTACCTACTAAACCACTCACTTACTCAACCAGCTAATGTACAGCCTGGCCCCCTTTCATTTATTATCCATCCTTCACCAGAGGATGAGATACAGCGGCCGCGCTGTACTCTCAGAACAACCAGCAGCGCTGTCACGCGTCTTGTGTGGCCCCCGCTATCCCTTCTTCTCATAGGGTGCCCCGCTGCAGGCCCCTCCCCTCGTTCGGCCCTATTTACATGATCCTTTTAGGAAAACATCACCTTTGACCTCCCCGGAGGGCTGTGACAGGATAAAACTGGTACTAAAAAAGAGAAGAAGAAGAAGGAAAAAAATGAGGAACCACAATAGCTATCTAAAAGTGAACAGAGCTCTTTCATCATGCAGCCAGAGGCCACAGAGGGCTCTGGTGTGTTTATGTTTGGTTTGGCTGTCATTAGCAGACATCACAGTGGAATTCATAGACGACAAGGGCCGGAATATCAGATTCTCATGTTTGAACAGCAATATAAAACAGGGTTTGCATGAGCAAGCTCAGCGTAACGATGGGCCGTGGATAATGAAGATGGGAAGGGAAAGTGAAGGGTATAGGAAAAGCAGTTTGACCTTTAAGTGATAACATGTCAAAATTATTGACAGGACATTGACCCTCTCCGTCACAAAATCAGTTCCCATAATGCAGGGCCTGTAATTACAGAAAAGGTCAGCATGGATCATGGAAGGGCCATGTATCTGTATGACCCTATGACTAAGCATAAGGCCCATATATGGTCCAAAAGTTAGTCAAATACCTTCTGGTTTAGCAAGTGGGGTACATTGTACTGTAAACGACATAAACCCAAACATGTTGTCCCATTTTTCACTTTAAATGTTTAACCATATCCATTTTTAATTGTGGATGATATCAATATTTATATTATTGATGGTTTTATACTTGAGATTGTCATGTCTTGTAGTTGATTAACTTCGTTTTGCTTCCATCATTTTATTTTTTGTGAAAGTGAGGATTACTGTATGTTTATGAATTTTCCCTTACTCACCACAACTAACCAAAGATCATTCAACTCACGCTTCATTCTCTCCATCCCCCACAGACCACCTGTGACTTCAACTTGAAGTGGAGGAGTAGAATGAAGATATTTTGTCTTTTCTAAGTGCTTGCCTTATGGCTGTCTTCCGATGACCTCCGTCAGATCAGGGTGTTCGGACAAACATTATCTAAACTTCCTCTTTCTCTCCAACTGTCTGTCTGTGCCTGTGTCTGTTTATGTGTGTGTGTGTGTGTGTGTGTGTGTGTGTGTGTGTGTGTGTGTGTGTGTGTGTGTGTGTGTGTGTGTGTGTGTGTGTGTGTGTGTGTGTGTGTGTGTGTGTGTGTGTGTGTGTGTCTCTCTCTCTCTCTCTCTCTCTCTCTCTCTCTCTCTCTCTCTCTCTCTCTCTCTCTCTCTCTCTCTCTCTCTCTCTCTGACCAGCCCTCTTGCTACCTGGTGACCTCTCACTTTGATCTCCCCGCTCCTCAGCAATGTGGTGGAGGGTTGTTGGGGGATGAGATGATGAGATGCCGTGTACACCAAATACACTTGCACACACATACATGCATACACAAACACACACACACACACACACACACACACACACACAGATAGACACACACAAACACACACACAACACACTTTGAAGCAGACACACA
>NC_082392.1:16176025-16183525 GCF_031168955.1 Gadus macrocephalus | reverse complement strand
CAAAATATTCTCAAAACGTGTGGGAGGCATCGCTTATGACACACCGACATCCTCCCTGTGTTTTATTATTAACACCGCTGAGTCGTGTCCGTTAACAGTACAGCGAGAAAGAACAAGGGGCTCTACTGTGTTCCTGCGAGGGGGGAAGAGTATTACCATCAGAGGACCCCAACCCTGTGTCAAAGGAGCCCTGATCTATGTTCACTTGTGCAGGGGGAGAGCCAGTGGAGGAGAGCCCTTAGAGCCACCGGGCCATCAGTCACTCTGGAGGGGGGGGGGGGGCCACGCGCAAGGGGGCCTCGCCTCCCTCTTACTCCGGGCCCGAGTTTCCACGCACGCCTCTCTCTGTGTGTGGCCTCGTGTTTTGTCATCTCCATCCGGCGTGTTTAGGAACCGTCTGCAACATTCTGACCGCAAACGTGTCGTCTGGCGGACCTCAGCGCCGAGAGAGCCCATTCAGCCAATGGGGTCCCGGAGATTTTTTTTGTCTTTTTTTTTTTGTTTAGCTGCAAAATGTATGCGTGCTGACATATACAGTTCTGCTGCTGTGTAAACACACACACACACACACACACACACACACACACACACACACACACACACACACACAAACTTACGAACACACACACGTTTCATACACACGCACAAACATCAGCACACACATGCAAACACACGCACACACAAACATAAACACACACTTTCATACACACATCAGCACACTCACACACACACACACAAACACACACACACACAAACACACTTTCATACACAGACACGTATGCTCAGTCAAACCCCCATGCACACCCAATGTACCTTTTCCACGGCTATACAACAAGCTTTGGGTCCAAGTGGAAGACCAGAAAATGTGAGCGTGCGACCTGAGATCGATGTACTTTAAATAGAAGCGGAGAAAGAAACACCTGAGCTTCCGTATGATTCTTGCATTGGGGGCGGGGGGGGTGGGGAGAGAGAAAAGAAAAACATGGACGGCTGTCTTGCTAATGGGACATTCATCCGTCTTTTGGGCTTATGTCATTTCAGTCCCAGCATGCCTGTGACCACTCGCGTTCTCCTCTTCTCTCCCTCCTACCTCCCCCTCTCCCTCCCCCCCTAGCTCCCCATACTGCTGCAGGGAGCCCGCCCTGGGAAGCATCGATCTGTGGCTGGGCTCCTCCACCCCCAGCGGTCGTGGGCCGGGCAACCCAAGCCGACGGGGGTCCCGAGGAGGTGTCCCTCTCACTGTTTACCTAAGCCACACACACACACACACACACACACACACACACACACACACACACACACACACACACACACACACACACACACACACACACACACACACAATGTGAACACGCTCACATGCACACACACTTCACACTACACACGCCGAAGGCACACAAACTACGCACACGCACACGGTACGCACGCACAATGCACACAAACACACACACACACACACAACCACACACACACACACACAACCACACACACACACACACACACACAATCAGACACACACTTGTATATATATATTTATCTCTTCTCCACTTGTCTCTGCAACTTCTGGCCTGACCTTGAACCGCCCCGGGAGAACCCTAGGGTTTGGGCAGTGTTGTTGTCTTACGTGATCTCAGTAAGGTATATCCACTCAGATAAATGGTGGAATCACAGCACCAGGCTGCATCACTTAGCCCAAAGTCACAAAATGAAAGGTTTTAGTCTGCCACCATGGCTAACACAGGGATGGCTAGATAGGTAAGGTTCGGCTGATGTTCTGCCATGCCGCCAGGGGAGGGAGGATACACAAACAGAACAGAGATTGTACAGGTGAGACCCTTAAATAAATAATCCATCAGGTGGATTCAATTAACATGGTCATTCTGGTACAGATACACAATCTGGTGTACTCCATCCACACGGCATCTGCATTCGGATAAGGCTTACATGTGATGTTTCTTCTGCAGTTTCTTTGCTTGTTGTTGTTTCAAAAGTCCTCATCTGTTATTTAGCAAAGTATTTTCATGTCATCCTGACCTACCTTTCAGATGGCCAGTCCACGGGAAAGGTAGGTCAGGACTATTGTTGAGCTCTTGTTTTTCTGCCTCTTCTTAGAAGGCCCTCTCCACCTCTTCCCAGCATGTCATTTAATATTAATGGCAGGCCTTCCACCGCTAAGCCTTTAGTAATAAGGGGTCTGTCTTGAGATCAGGTCAGCGGATAACAGCATACATCTGCATTACTTGTCATATGAAAAACGAGAAGGCCCATCTCAGGATTAATCCTGGGCCGTCTGCCTGCATAAGCATTCGGTGTCCGCACGAAACACACACGGAAACGGGCAGCGGGAGAGCTCGTGAGATCTCACTTTCGAGGGTAGCCACGGCGATAGCCCCAGGTAGCAACACAATGGTAACGACTGGAGGGGAAATGACATTTGCAATACCCTCCGAAAGACACTTCACTTGAGGCACGGAGTCACTTAGCCCTTGCAAACCAGGAATAAGCGTCTGAGGAAAGCGAATGGATGGATGGCTGTTTACCCGATTGGTATTTACAGCATTTGTCCCTGGAAAAAAATATGTTTCTAAATAGTTGTTTTTTTTCTCTCTGTTTGTTCCCCCCCCCCCCCCCCCCCCAGCTCTCTCTCACTCTCTCTCTCTCATACACACAAGTTTATAAACACACGTACACACATACTGTTTGTAATCACAAAATTATTATACAGGATATGGTTGTGTTGATATTCAGCAAATCTCAAGTTATATCTTTTTGCGTGTGTGCGTTTGCGTGCGTGTATGTCTGTCTATATGTGTGTGTGTGTGTGTGTGTGTGTGTGTGTGTGTGTGTGTGTGTGTGTGTGTGTGTGTGTGTGTGTGTGTGTGTGTGTGTGTGTGTGTGTGTGCGCGTGTGCGTCTAAATGGCATACAGAGGCCTCCCTCCAGCGGGTGTGGGTAAGTTATTGCCGTGTTTACAAAAAGGACAAGCGTACACAGGAGGCGTACCATGCGGCAGGAGGCAGGGGACGGCCGCGTGTGCAGATCTGCTCGTATTGTATTATGGTCTTCAACGCAGGGGCTTCACAGAAACGGAAAAGCACTGTGTGTGGTCCCACTTCTGTCCGGCCGTCCGACGAAGATGTCCGCACGGTGGCCGCGCTTGTTGCCTCTTTGACTCCATATTTCAACATTCGCCCGCCTTGCTTATAATAAAGCCAGGTTATGAAAACAAATGTGAGTCCCGACAGTGCCATGACAAATTCCAACATCAACACGGAGATATGACACAACGGGGCACCGGCCGCCCTGCCAGCGCTCAGCGTAAACAGACGCCGCAAAATGAATTCAGAGTCATTGTGACACTGTTTGTCTGTATTTCATCTCTCAGGTTTCATCTTGTAAACATCGAGGATTCAAGAAGCATGGTGGCTCGGTTTTTCCCCCACTCCCCGGGTTGTTTTGGTTGCACCTCACTGTCTTTTCTGCGGCATTTCCCTTCCCCACAAAAAACACCAGTTCTACAAACCCCTGGTCTAAATATGATGGGGCTAAGTCAATTATCACACTTTTTTTTTAAAACTTAATTCAGTGTAAATCCATCTGAATCCATGTAATTCCCTATACAAACATAGTTTGCTATCCATACATGATACATATGCCTGCTAATATTATGGGGTATAGAATTGCTCTGTGAACACCTGTTGCAGGGCGCCTGTGAGCTCGACATATGGAAGGGCTAGCGCTCTGGCGGCTAGGGCAGACACTGCATTCCATCACTCGGTAAAAGCTTTGGCATCCCTTTAGCGTTCCTGTTTGGGGGGCCCCTCTCTCTCTTCTCTCTATGTCACTCTGTCTCTCTCTCTCTCTCCCCATCTCCCCCCCCCCCTCCCCACCCAGAGCCACTCCTAGGAATGTCACTCAGTTGCGGGTGCTAATCATGTTGAGCGGTTTAGTCTTTCATAAACAAAGTGTAAAAATTAGGCCACACTAACAGTCTGGTAATTCAGTAGCGGCCCACGGGGGCGGCCACTGATTCCGTTTGGGGGGGCCGGATTATGAATGCACGCCGCAAAGCCGTTGGCCCCTTAATGACGGCCCTGTGATATTACAGCTGCTCACAATTAGCAGGGACTCCCCCCACGGTCGGCCCGCTCTCCCCTACGTAAATAAGCAGTAGGCAAGGAGAGGGGTGGCCAGGGGGGAGAGGGAGGGAGTGGGGGAGTCGGGGGTGGGTGGGGGAGGTGGGGGTGGGTGGGGGAGGTGGGGGTGGCTGCAGTCAGCGCTGTAATAACACGGCTGATTTGGACATCTGGCGCAATAATAGAAACGGGCCCTGCCATGCTTTTGACGTAATGGATGAGGATCGGTTAACCTGGCTGTGAGCGACCCGTCACCCGGGCAACGTAGCACTGAGGAGGGCTGCACTGTGTGGAGGAGGAGGAGGAGGAGGAGGAGGAGGAGGAGGAGAAGGAGGAGGAGGAGGAGGAGGAGGAGGAGGAGGAGGAGGGTATCGTGCTGTTTCTCCTCATTTCCCCCATCGGTGCTATGGTGGGTGAAGGGTGTTTGTAGGTGGCCAAGTAGGAAGAGGAGACATAGCAGGGGTACACAGAAAGGCAGACACAAAGAGAGGTGAGTCCTCTGGGGTGTTCAGAAGAGTCTTTGTCTATGACTGAATATACGAATATGAATATACGTTGAAGTATTACCGTGAAAGATACCTTTGCGTTTAGTCGTCTACTTTTGTCACAGGGTTCTGCATCTTCTCTTCTTGTTTCCTCTCATGCTCTTGCTTGTTTTATCTTGTCTTTGCTCTTCTCTCTCTCCTCTCCTCTCCCCTCCCCTCCCCTTCCCTCCCCTCCTCCCCGCTCACTCTTCCCTCCTCTTCTCCGAAAGGCAGGATGCACTAGAGTTGAAGTGACGGTCGAAACCAAACTCTTTCCTCCATTCTGACCAGTAATCAGCAATCAATCAGGTCTGCATACATAGTTTCCTAACCTCGACTGCTGAGATAAAGTTGCAACCTATCGTTTGGAAAGGTCAGGCGCTGGATGTTAATTAAGCGAGAGGAGAAATGAACTAATGGAACAGGGCTTGTTTAGAGCGCAGTTTAATGAGACACCTTATCCCAGAGTCACAGTATCACCTCATCCCTAATCCTCCATGCTGTTTCTCCCGTCATAGATTCGAAATATCCAGAAATATTCACACTCAAAAGCGCACAGACCATATGCATATATATATATATTTTTTTATGTTGTTTGTTGTGCAAATATTTATATTCACCCTATTAATAAAATGGCACGCTGTATCTATTTTTTTATCCTTTTCTCTCCAGGCTAACATCGGATCTTGGCGTGACAGCTGATACCTGCCGCTGCTGATGAGGGATTGGTGGAACACGGCTGTCTGCTGGCGTGCCGCTGTGTCTCAGGTGTGAGCGTCACTGTCCTCTATATCAGTGGCCGGTGGACTAGATCCACAGAGCGTCAAGGCGCCCTTTGGCATCAAAAGACTTGGCGTGTAAATGATTGAAAAAAATAGGTGATGAAGAAAATTACTCTTGGTAATCTTCGGTTTCTTTTTTCTCTCTCCTAAATTACTCACAGCCGAGTCACTTCTTTTACGTCCTCAGCTTCTGGCCTGTGTTATGAAGCGGTGGAACAGCAGTGGTCGTCTTCCGTATCAAACTGCGAAGGCTGAGGCAGTTTGAGTAAAGCGTGCACGCTATCTGTATGTGTGCCGGTGCATGGGTGCTTTTGTTTTATTTTCTTTACCTTTATCTTGCCTGAGCACCCTTGACTGTTTTTTTTTTGTGCAAACCTAATTGTACATGTAAGTATTTTACGCCATTGGAAATGAGTTTACACCCTGGGCCGTACGGCCGCTGACAGCTAACGCAGCGTAGCCGCCATCAATGCTGAACGCCGCCGGATGTCACGCCAGCCAGACCATTTACTTCGCCCCACTTTCCCAGGACCCCCCCTCCCCACCCCCCCAACACACACACACACACACACAACCCCACCACAACCCCCCACCCACCCGCAACAGATCTCATGCCTTCCCAATTTTGACTGGTTGACAAGGAAATAAATACCTCCCCACACCCACTCACCCTCTCACCCCCCACCCGGACACACAACCTTCTTCATCCTTACATACATCTCTTCGTTTTTTCTTTTTTGTACCCTCTTCTTCCCCTGCCTTTATCCTTGGTCAACCCCCCCCCCCGCCCCCCTTCGTCCCCCACCCACTGGCTCTACATGCATGACCCCTTGTTTCACCATCTGCTCCACACTGGGGACTGCCACCGTCATCTGCTGATAATTAGTGTCACCTGCACATTGCACGAGGGCGACAAACACTCTGCATCACGCACGCACAACAACGCCTGCTTAGACAGGCCCGTGAGCTGGTGACATGCAGAGAGAGAGGGGGGGGAAGGGAGGGAGGGGAGGGAGGAGGGAGATAGAAAGAGATGGGGAGAGAGAGGGGGGGGGGGGGAAGAAGGAGTGAGAGGGGGAGAGAGAGAGAGAGAGCGAGAGAGAGGTATATGGAAAAAAACGAAGGAAATCACACGGCTGCCTAATTATGCACCACTTCACAGGCTGACCTCTTAAATCTCCCTCATTTTGTAAAGAACATGGCGTTGCTACAGCAGCACGCCATTTGGGTCAGTTCTATAACGTCCGGAATTATTCATTGTGATTTATTCTGGTGTTTTTTTTTTTTTTCGGTTTATACTTTGGTTTTGGAATTAGTTTTTTTTGTTGGTTCAAGTGGAAGTGGATTTGCAGAGAGGTTTTCCTCCCCTTGTGTTTACAAATCCCATTCACTGACCTTTGCTTGCACAGGAAATCCTGTATGGCCCATCATACAGTATCTCCAAGATAAATACTTTGAGATAAATACTTCCCTCTCAACTGTTTATGATAGGATCAGCAAAACCACAACACGCTAGCTATTAATACAACATAATAGTAGAAATGGACAAACGGTGAGAGGGGGAGGAGGGGATGTCCTAAAGCATCAGACTGTACTTCTAGGGTAGACGATACACCACTATATATTACTTTATTATTGATATATAAATTACTTACGTAACACCCAACATGTATTTTAAAAAATACATGCATAGAAAATATCATTTTGCAATTATCTTTTCTCTGCATGGTATCTTAACATCATGCAGAAGAAACATAATAATTACCTCTCTCTAATTACCTTGCTTTTTGAGTGACAATGAACTCAATTAATATAAGCATGTTTATTAATATACTATTTATAAACCTTAAAAAAACGAATCCAAATCGACATAATAACCTCCTTACTAATCTGATTCTGTTACTGACGCCGCAGGACATGTGTCTTTATGTGTTCTTCTTCCCCCTGTTCGGAGGACTGGTGGGTTCGTAAGCAGTTAGCCGGCGAGCTGCTTTCCCTGAACACAAGGATGAGTAACAAGCTTTCCTCCGAACGTACTCCATCTGCTCAAGGGACGTGG
>NC_082392.1:16168525-16171025 GCF_031168955.1 Gadus macrocephalus | reverse complement strand
TAAACAAAGAAGATGACATAAAGGCAACAGGATGTGCATGACAGAGACTCTGTTTGGTGATGTGTCATCACATTCGCTTTATGGCCATTTTACCCTTGTTTTTGTTTTGGAATTGTGTAAACCATTGAGAGAGAAGTACACAGATAAGCCAGTGTTTGGATTGCTGCTTGTTTAGTCATCCTAGCATCTGTTATTGCAGCTACGATGACAAACAATAAGTGTAAAAATATTATCACGGTATCATGAGTGGAGGGACGTTTTTCAGTGAGACGTGCAGCTTGGACCGCTTTATTGTGATCATGAGTTACTAAACATCCCTTCCCTGTCTACCTTGGTCTCTCTGTCTCTCCGCCCTCTATCTCTCTATGGCTCATCTACCCTATGGAGTTTGACACGGCACAGCTGAGTCTGACAGGCCTGTTGAATACACCTATATAGAAGCACACCTATATTATTAACTGAAGGTACAGTATAGCCGTGGCAAAACACTTTATAATAAGGTGCCATAATAAATAGCAAACTAGTCATTACCTTTGTTAATATTTGTTAATTGTTACTAAAATATCTATTTGGCACAAGTTAATCGTTTTTTCATCATTAATTAAATAATGAACCGTAACCCTAACCCTAACCCTAGTTGTTTGCATAACCCTAACCCAACCCTAACACACGACCCTAACACACGGCCCTAACCCTAACCATAACACACAGCCCTAACCCTAACACACGACCCTAATCCTAAACCTAACCGGTGATACTCTGTGGTCAGTGAAAGAAAACGATTAACTTGTGCCAAATAGATATTTTAGTAACTATTAACAAATATTAACAAAGGGTTAGGTAATGACTAGTTTGCTATTTATTATGGCACCTTATTATAAAGTGTTACCGCAAAAGGTACTCCTTTCCTTCGATCGTGAGGTTCTCTTGGGCGGGGAAAAAAAGTGCTTTATTCAACGTCCTCAACGGGTAGGCCTATGTTGCAATTTGTGATATTTCTCCTTCTTTCCATGTGTGTATGGGTAACCCGAAAAAAGGTAAAGAACAATTATCCTCGCATTCTGGAGGCATATTTCTTGTAAACTTGGGGGAGTCCAGGGATCTTTAATAAACGTAAGTGCTGGGATGAAGAAAAAGCTGCTTTTAAAAGGCCTCCTGCACCTTGGGGAGCATGGCACTGGAAAACCTCAGGCTCTTTTTAATACATCAAGGCGGCAAATTAGTCCTGAATACAACACATGTATAGGCAGGTAAATGAAGATAAAGTCACTGTGGAACGTGGGCTACATGTCGTTTATTGCCAGCTCACTGATAAAGCTCACCCCCAGCCAACAAATGGCTTGTTGGGAGGTGTTGGGAGAAACTTTTTCCTAATAAGACTGTCACTTTAACCAGTGTGCAAGTAAAAGCAAAGAGAAAAAATAATGGGAAAAAAACTGGTTTGCCGAGAAATACAATGAGAAACTCTGTTTGCGCACGGGCATTTGTCTTGCAGCTGGACAAATTGCACTGTTTTAATATGACATAGATCTATGTTTTGGGGGTTGAATGTTTTATAAGATACATATAAATACTTTCGTCTGCAACAGTTATACATTGCTTTTTCAGGTTTATTGCATTTGATGCTAATCAAGATTATCTAATTTGTTATACAAAATTAAAAACAAGCGCATTTATTATGTTATTTATACTGTTTGACACATGCTTGTTGCAGAAAATGAACATCACTTATGAGGGCGAAAATTGCATTTGTATTTGTCTAATTGAACACTTCTATCTAATTTGTCTTGTCTTTATTTGGCCACGGTAGCATTTGTGTTACCAAAAATAAATAGGTCACGATCATTTTTCTCCGAAGACTGAGGAGTCATGCCCGAAAACTATAGCATGTCTTCCTGCTCTCGTGACTAAAACAATGAATCATCCCCGTCTTGTTGCTGAAGATCAGAGTTTGGAGAAATGACTCAGAAAGAACTGAGCCTTTTAGCACGACTCACTCGTCACAAGCGGCAGTGATGCCCTAATTCCCCTTATTATTTTGTTTCGACTGTATGGCATGATGGGGACGTTGTGGTCAGCGGGGGATTCTATTAAAAGACCCACGCACTGACTGTGATAGTGACGTCACCACTGAGAGGAACAGAAGAGGATTTCAGACACTTCCTGGTCCTCAGCGAGCCCCACTCAGGATGAACGATGATCATGATTTTTTTTTTCGTTTGATTCATTTGAAATTATTGAAAACAAGACAGAAACCGAACCTTGGAGAGTAGAAATCAAAAGATGCCATGTCAGTTCTGAAGCTATATCGTTTTTAACATTAAGTTGTATGGAGAGGACAACAGTCTTAATATCTGATAGCATTTTGGGCTTAATTTCCGTTGCTGTGTTTGACACAGCTGTGCTACAGAGAGGTTGTATATTTGGTTTCCAAGTGACAAGCCTACAGTATCACACCCAGGAGACAACTTCCTTTTGATAGCGAGGCTATGAAAGCTTC
>NC_082392.1:16138525-16158525 GCF_031168955.1 Gadus macrocephalus | reverse complement strand
ACGGGGTCTAAATAATAAACAGATGGTTAACACCAAATATAGCCCCGCTACAAAGAGACCCCAAAATGAAATGATAGGGTATTAAACGGGCAGATACAATTTGCAGGTCAAAATGTAATGGTAACCTTTCACTGTGCAAATTGAAAATTAACCTTTTAGGGGTATTGGATGTTCTGCAGCTGATGTCGTTTACACACGGCAGGCGTTTTTTTTTTTTTTACTGAGCAAGGGGAGGGGGGAGAGGGGTGAGTTGGGTGAGTCAAAGATGAAAAGACAGAGAGGTGGGAGGGGCACCGCTGGAGGAGTCTGTGTGTGTTCTCGAGCACGATTCCTAAAATCCCCCACCCTGGACTGTTACCCCTTGCTGCCCATTATCCACTACCGACCCCTCAGCCCTTAACATCCACATATCAACCGCTGCCTGTGAGAAACCAAACACAGACTTCACCGCAAATTTGGCTGGCTCGCTGTGTGTGTGTGCGTGTGTAACCACAGAGCGGATTGGAAGTAAATGCGGAAACCAAAGGAAACTGCCCATGTTTTAACAGAGTTATGATTCAACCCCACCTTGCAGACAGACGTGAGGCAAGGTCCACTGTATTTCACGCCTGTAATGAATGCATTCATAGAGAAACAATTATAATCTCTTATAATCCGTCGCCCTCTAAACCCTGTCACCCAGCCCAGCCAGTGAGGCTTATAATGCTAACCTTGTCATATTCAGCGGTCGTCAGCAGAACTGCCATTGCGCAGGGCCCAAGCGGCTAAAGTGGCCTATTCATTATCCTAATCTCATTAGTTAAGATCTGTTAAGTAGAGATCGGTTTTAATGCATGCTTTTCCATTTTAATTATTCACCATAAATACATTGGAGTGCATTAGGGGTCCGGGTGGGGGGGGGCAAAGGGCAGCCCTACCTGATAGATTAGTGGGACAAACACATTATCTAAATGTACATAGCTCACTAATCATGCAACAGCAATAGCCATGTGAACACAGTGACATCAATTGCAGTTTGACATCTGACCCCTGTCATGCCCTTTCAGTTTTCCTGTTGGCCAGAGGTCAGGGGGCTGCTATCTGCTATGTCGCCTCAATATAAATCCGCACACACACAATTAATAAGAATAGTGCATCGTCACGGCGACACTGGACAGCCCTCTGCGCTACGTCACGGCTTTGTCGTGGCGATTAAGCTTGCGTTGTTATTGCTGAATGCTAAGAGAGTATTTCTAAATTGCTCCATGGTTAAGCATATTGGAGACTAAGCCATTTGTGGATTAGTATTAAAGACATGAGCGAGCGCTGAATATGAATGAATGAATATGAACCAGTTTGCTCTCAAACTCCTTGAAAACCTTTTCCTGTAATTTTGTGCCATTGTTTGTTCTTTTCTCATTAGATCATCCTGTTTCTCAGAGTTTAAGATGTGTCTACACAAACACACACGTAAGCATAGACACGCAAACAGGATGTATAAATGTGCTGTTTGCCACATAAAATAAATAAAAAAACAGCCGGGAGAGCCTATTACTTTGAGTCCATGCCCCATATTGTGGGGCATGGTGTGTGTGTGTGTGTGTGTGTGTGCGTGCGTGCGTGTGCGTGTGCGTGTGTGTGTGTGTGTGTGTGTGTGTGTGTGTGTGTGTGTGTGTGTGTGTGTGTGTATGTCTGTGTATGTACATGTGTGTGAGTGTGCGTGTGTCTTTGTGGGCACATGCATGTGTGAATGTTTGCTTGTATGTGTGTGTCTGTGTGTCTTTGTGTGCACATGCTTGTATGTGGGCGTGTATGTGTGTGTGTGTGTGTGTGTGTGTGTGTTGCAGCGTTTGTGTGTGAGAGGAGGGGGTTGTCTGTCTATGTTAAAGCATCAGACCAGGGCTCAGACTGTATGAAAGCATATAAACCGTAGTCTGTATACAAACAATTCCAAACATGTCGGCCTTATGTTATCTTACATTTGTAATGCAACACAGGAAACATGCGTAATCAGCAAGCTTAAAGAGGCTTCTATCTTGTAATGTATGCAAGCTGAGTATTTTATGTGTGTTGTTGTGTGTGTGTGTGTGTGTGTGTGTGTGTGTATGTTGGTTTAAAGCAAGTTTGATCTTTAACGCTAATAATTTTAGATACACATGAAGATTAAGTTTTGTAAATTGTACATTATGCTTGAATGTTGAAATACTGTACAAAGCATACAGAAAAATGTTATGTGGGTGTGTGTGTGTGTGTGTGTGTTTGTGTGTGTGTGTGTGTGTGTTTGTAAGTCTGTGTGTGCATCCATGTGTATGTGTGTGTGTGTGTGTGTGTGTGTGTGTGTGTGTGTGTGTGTGTGTGTGTGTGTGTGTGTGTGTGTGTGTGTGTGTGTGTGTGTGTGTGTGAAAGTGTGACTGTGTGAAAGTGTGACTGTGTTTTGTTGATGTTTGTGTGTGCGTTTTTGTGTGAGCGTATCTGAGTGCATGTGTGTGTGTGTGTGTGTGTGTGCGCGTGTGTGTTTTGTGTGTACATGAGTGTGTGTGTGTGTGTGTGTGTGTGTGTGTGTGTGTGTGTGTTTGTGTGTGTGTGTGTTTGTGTGTTTGTGTGTGAGTGAGAGAACACATGTCTAACTATCTTCCCTGCCATGTTAATAAGCAATTTCCCTTCACGTCATTATCGAGCTGTTCTGTACATGATGGCCTCCTTTAACTCATGCAATTATTGAAGAGCTAACGTGTATAGATGCACATTATATCTTACATTAAATACATATTTTATATATATTCGTGAGCCTGAATGCAGTCAAGCAGACAAATGAATCAGCCATATTTGTACATCAATACGAGCCGGGGGCCACATATGTAATTACAGTAGCGGCCTGACTGCGCTGCTGTGGCAAAGAGAAATATTGGTATGGATTTCATAATTATTTCAGTGGTGCTAAACCTATCCCCTTAATATCCGATAATAATGTTCTGCCTGTATGCGTGATTGCGTGTATGTGAGTGCGTTTGCGTGCCTGTAAGTTTGTTGGTGAGTGTGAGTGCATGTGCGTGTCAGCTTGTGTGTGTGTGTGTACACGTGTGTGCGCATATGTGTGTATGTGCATGCGTGTGCGAGTGCGCTATAATCAGTAAATACACCTAAGATGAACTCACAGAAGGCATAACAACAAATAGTGTTGTTTTGTTCAATTACACGAGAGGAAATACATCTCGGGAGATGATTTTGTGTCAGTCAGAGCAGGCCAAAACAGGCTTGATTTAACAGTGGCCTGAAGCTCAGGTATTCATATCTTCAAAAAGCATACCAGAAGCATTGTCCTGTCCACGGATTTAATGAAGAACACAATTAAATGAACGTTGACATTTAGTCTGCCCTCACGGCCCATTCCAACCATAATAAAGGGTTAAGGATCTTTTCTTAGTGGTTATTTTAAATGACGGCCTGCAAACCTAGAATTTATTACAAAAGATGATAATTAATTAAGGCACACTGTTTAGATATAATTTACATATAAATGTGTTTTGGTTCAAATAAATATATAATACATGGTGATAAATGGCACCCTCAAGACAAGAAATTATAATTAAAATGTTTTTTATATTTAAGAGCAATTCCTTCTTGACCTTTTTTGGCTCACTGCATTCTTTACAAAACTTTGCTTGAATGCAAATCTAAGTGTTTCCTATGTAGCCAATTCATGTTAGAACATCATAAACATATTTGAGAACATATTTAAAATAACATTGTCCGAATGTAATTTAAAATAATATGGGGAATACTTTTGAAAAATTATGATGACAAAGTTACCAATAAAGCATGAAGCTGTCCAGATTCTAATTCTACTTGCTCCATCATGTCTTACGCTTTCCAGTTGGTGGCAGCAATGCAGCAAAAATACAAGCACACACAAACACCCCCCCCCCCCCCTAAACACACACACATGCAAGCACACACACACACACACACACACACACACACACACACACACACACACACACACACACACACACACACACCATGACACACACACGCGCACACGCACAGACACACCCACACACAGACATTTTGATGCTCGTGTGCCTGTGAGAGTACACGAACTCCCGCGCGGGCAGGGAACGACAACACGTCACAGCGTTGATCTGACTAAACACCGATGAGCTCGTGTCGTCGGGAGGAAACATTACCGTTCCGCTAATGAGAATGACATGAGCACAGAGGTGGAAGGACAAGAAAAAGACCCTATTTTCCCATCCAAAACGCCTCCATTCATGGGCCCTGAAATAGCTTGACGTAGCACCGGGCGCGGATGTTTATTAGTCATGTATCAGAGCCGCGACCTGATGGACGCGGATGCTCATTAGACGTTAGTGTTGCTTGAGAGGAGACCGATCTGCGCCCTGTGAGGGATGTCACTCACGGGGGCACACGCCTGCCTCCTCAGAAATAAATAGATAAATAAATACTTACATCCATGAGCAACGAAAGTCTTATCTCGAAGCACAGAAAGAACTAGTCGAGGCCTAACGTTGCCTTGAAAACAGACCAGAAACAGAGCCGAAACAAGGCAAAACAAAGCCTTGTGGTGGCCCTTATGAGGGGGGCTGTTTCCAACAATCAGAGCGTTGGTTCCTCATTCGTGATCCTGTCCGTCTTTTAACCCCCTCTCCAGATAGTTTCTCAATGCATCAGGTTACCCTGATATCCATACGCAACATGGATCTTGAACATGGATCTTGAACCTGGCTATCTGATATTTTTGGGCGGTTTTGCACACACTTCACCCACCCACACACACACAAACACACACACACACACACACACACACACACACACACACACACACACACACACACACACACACACACACACACACACACACACACACACACACACAAACAGTGACCTTGGTCAGCAAACTTGCCTCCCAAGCATGACATCATCTATATCTGTTTATAATATAAAAACATAAAAATGGAAATTGGGGCAAAATATTTGGATTTCAATTCCTATCGTGTTTCCTTTTCTTTACACAGACTGCATCAGAGGTATGCAAGTTACTCTTGCGTATCAAACAGAGGGACCTGTCGCTGAACATTACAGCCCGACCACAGCAGACAGAACGGGCCTGCAGAGGTAAGTCTGGGGTTACACGAAGCAGCACACTTCAAGTTCCTTGTTTACAAAGTTTTACTCAGGCCTATACTTTTTGACCAGAGCAACCGCTTCATACGTTATATTGGCCCTATATATCTTCAAATTAGCTTTGAGGGAGATATGAATAGTCAACATATATAGACACAGATCTATAGGCCTTCCTATATTTGTACAAATTTTTTTGGAAGTAATACAGTTTCTGTCCGCTAGATGTCACTGTGCCCGTCTTGAAATCCGAGACATCGTGAAACGTTAAAAGATAATGTAGGCTTCCAATGACACCTACGGGCAGGCATAGGGATAATTTGCAAAGTCCGCACATACAGTGCCATCCTTACATTTTATTATTTTCACTTAAATTTCAATCCAATAAGACTGATGTACTCTGCTTCTCTATTCTCCAAATCACCTTTTTGTTGTTATAAAATTAAATCCATTCAGATGTGCTTACTTTTTTATCATAATATGTTTTATGGCAATAATTTAACATGTACATGATATTCATTTAAGAGGTAACTACCTCATTTCATCAGTAGGCTATTAAAACGTTTACAAATGCCTTTATTTTACTCTCCGGGCCATATTGGAGTGCTGGCCTTATTGCAGTACACGATTGTACCAATAGGTGGTAGCAGTCGTACGTGAAACACAGCAATATAGCTTTCCATACGTTTCAAATTAATACAAATTATACCTGAAGTTTTATTCGTAAAACAGTGTTGGATTTTTTAAAAACAATATGAAAGAAAAACGACCAACTAAATTGGTCATTGATCTGTTCTTTTTGTTTATTGTATTATCCTAAAACAGTTTTTAGGGTCATGGGACTGTCCAATACATTTCATGAGGTGGTAAAGCAGGCCCTATATTTCCAATCGAATCGGCCAAGTCAACAGCACACTCAAGAAAAGCACAAAATACCCTATACTTTTACCAAATACCTTGTGCCTTATAGTTTAGGGGCTCCTTCTTCACACATTGAGTCCAGCAGTGCTATCCAATGGACATCAGCGCTATCAAGTTGATCTTTAAACGAGCTGATCTAAAGAGACATTTGATTATAGAGCATAGACATTGTGTCACACGTCTGAGTGCTATCAGCTGGTACTTCTAGAGTTGATCAAGTTCACATCAAGAGGAGACGTTTGTAAAGGCCCATATTCTACCCCTCATTTATTCTCAGTTTCCTCTCATATGGAACGGCTCAGCTATAGATGTCCCCGCTAGGACGATGTGCAGTGAGTTGTGGGGAAGGGGTGGTGAGGGGATGGGTCTCTGTACGCTGGCTAGTATATTTTATATACTTCCTATTCCTGAGCCTTAGGAATACTTCAAAAACTAGGAACAAACATCCTTGTACCCTTTAATGTACCAATATGGTTGTTATATTATTTTCTATACAACAGTATTCCCTTCTCTGTGCCCGAGTGTTTGTTTGTTTGATGTAAATTACAGCATATATTCACTAATTTCCCATCAAAGTATCCAAACCTTACAGAAAAACACAATAGTGTGGTAAATCATTGCCCGAAAATAGCTCTAAGATTGTAATGTGGGGCCAGGAAAAAAAAACACAATAATCTCTGCCATAATTGATTGTGAGAGCGTGCTTCACAATCGCTGGGCATTGTGTAATGGTTGTCATGGTATTCTTTCTACCCTGGGTGTTTAATGTGGACAGGAGACTTGGGTATGAGATGGTCTGGCATAGCTCTTAAGGCTGTGATCTACCCTGACCACCTGGTTGCAGAAAGAAAGGCAAAAAGACAGACAGTTAGGAGTAGCTAAACACATGTGTTCATACCAAGACACAATAAGAAGACACACACACACACACGCATACAAACACACACACAAACACACAATCCCACCAGCACACACTCACAAGCACACACACACACACACACACACACACACACACACACACACACACACACACACACACACACACACACACACACACACACACACACACAAGCACACAGACAGATATCAACACACGCATGTGTGCAGACTGACATGCAAACACACGCATGCGCACACACACACATATATTACAAACACGCACACAAACAAACACACCCATACACAAATAGACACACGTAGACACAACCAAACACACACACACACATTCCAACCATACACGTGAAACCAGGTGCAGGATTGCAATGCCGACCACACACATACTCTTTCTCTCTCTCTCTTTTTCTTTACACACACGCTCACAAGCACACACACCCACGCACACGCACACACACATACACACACACCCCAGACGGAGACCGAGATACAGATACGTAGGCCAGTTGTTGACAGAGAGCTGATCCAGCGCCCAGTGAATGTGAAACTGCCTTACGTCTGGAGGTCTTCTCCTCACTCTTACACTGGAGCTCCTTGCCGAGAAGTGTGGAAATCTGAAGGAGTGAGTCACGCGAGGTGCTGGGTCAAAATAGTTTGAGACTGTTGGAGAACGTCAGGGCCATTATCGAGTGTCTGGGTGTGTGGATTCTCAGGCTGACTACAAGGGATTCCCTGTGACAAGACCTGAGCATTGTGTGTGGGCGTGCATGTGATGGGTTTGTGCCTGCATGGAAGTGATTGCATGCGTGTGTGTGGTTGTGTGTGTGTGTGCGTGTGTGTGCATGTGCGTGGGTGTCTACATTCCAGTGTGTGCATGTGTATGTGTGCATCTGTGTGGTGCGGTGTATCCGTGCATCTGTGTGGTGCGGTGTGTGTGTGTGTGCGTGTGTTTGTGTGTGTGTGTGTGTGCGTGTGTGTGTGTGTGTGTGTGCAACTGAATGATGATGTGTGTTTGTGTGTGTGTGTGTGTGTGTGTGTGTGTTTGTGCATTTGTGTTTGTGTGTGATTGTGTGTGTGTGTGCCCTCGCGCACAACACATGCACACAGAGCTGAAAATATGCGAACACATATTGTACAAGCATGCTTTTCCTGACAAACCACGCACATCTCCACCATCCCAGAACTAAGAAAGCAACTTCTTGCCCAGTTGCACCCCCTTATCCCCCCTCTCTTACTGGAGGCTGAAGACGAGGGGGGGGCCCGGGCAGTTTCCCCGAACCCCTTCTGGGAGTCACGTTGGCCGCCGTGGCCAGTGTCTGACACACAGGGGTTCAGCTGAGTAACACCACCTACCACAGTCTGCCAGAGCCTCTGACCAACTGCACAGCCACGAAGGCATGAGGCTCATTTCACAATCCTCCCCCCTTTCACCCCCCGACCTCCTTGCTGGCCCTTCCGGAGCACATGTGTCACGACACTCGCTAAACACACGTTCCCCGCGTCTCCAAACACAGACTGTTGCTATAGCGTCCACCATCCCCCCTGGGACAGGAAACATGCTGCATCACACCGGTTAATGCACACCGATGCACGGGAGCAGCAGCAGACACAAATTAAATAAAAGAAATACATCAATCAGACCGTTTTCACGGTTGTGGAGATGCACAGCGTTTGACGAATGGTCCTAACATTAGTTATGCAGGGTTGGAGGCTTCCAGACGACTGGCTGTCTGGGGGCTGGCACACCTTGCCCTGTGATCAGGCACTGCCTCCTGCCTGGAACTGATCTGGCTTCAAGCTTCCTGTATCTCTTGGCTCCTCTCTCCTATAAGTCTATATTTGAATCCAAAGCACCTCAACGTTAATCACAGACGCTTAATGACTTTGTCTTTGAGTGCAGTGTGTAATGCTTATTCTAATGCAGGCAATGTTTCTGCATTTTCCTCATTTCTTCTGGAGTGTATGTTTTCTGTTAAAATGTCAGCCGGACCACCATGTATTGCTCTCCTGGGGGGTGAGGGGAGGTGGGGGAGTGTATGTGTGTGTGTGTGTGTGTGTGTGTGTGTGTGTGTGTGTGTGTGTGTGTGTGTGTGTGTGTGTGTGTGTGTGTGTGTGTGTGTGTGTGTGTGTGTGTGTGTGTGTGTGTGTGTGTGATGGCTAGGGGAGCTGGGGGGGGGGGGGGGGGGGGGGTGTCCTCCTATGTGGACATTTTCAAGGTTTCCTTACGTTCCCTACGGGTTTTCAAGAGTTTTGTCACTGGCTCCATTTGAGGGCTCAGGGTAAACTGGTGTTATCCTTTGACAATGAAATTGTTAAACAAAGCTATAGCTAACCCCCACTTAAATAAGCATGAACAGCTTTTTAAATCAGCTACCCCCCCTTTAGAGAGAGGATGATGATGATAATGATGATGATGAGGAATAAGGGATTTGTCTCAGAAGCTTTGTCATCGCTAAAACACACAGCGGCTACCTATTGCACTGTCAATACATGCACCCAATACTGAGAGTACAGGCCCTATCCACTTCCACTCCACTGCATTTAAAGGTCTCTGTGGTAAAGGGCTTATCCTAGATAACCTCCATTGCTTGCATAGGAGAGCAGCATCCTGTTTGGTCTCTGTAACATTGTGTTCTGCCTATGCTGTACTTTGAAAACACGTTCACACTTCACATCCAAGTTATGGGTATCAGACATTGGTCTGCGTTTTTCCTTATTGGTTGAGAATGGAAGACCTGTGAATCACTTCAGTGATCATTTTCAGGCAATATGGAACAAAATAATTTGACCATGTTTTACTGGCTGTGCTGGTTTGTTCTGCGGGCAGCACAAATGAGTAATATTGGAAATCTGAACCAGGAGGAGAACAGTGAACACTCATGTAGAGTTCCTTGAGATAACTTTCTCATCTCAGGATGAATTGCTTAAACCTTGTTTATTTTTGTTTGTGAATAAAGCTCAGGTCTGTTGACTTGAGTGAACGGATAATGCTGTTGACTTGTGCATCATGCTAACTGATCAGGTCTGTTTACTTGAGAGTCATGTTAACATATCAGGTCTGTTGACTTAAGAGTCATGTTAACATATCAGGTCGGTTGAGATGAGACACATTCTAAATTATCAGTTCTGTTGACTTGAGAGTTTCGGCAACTTATGAGGTCTGTTGACTTGGGCATCATGCTAACTGATCAGGTTAGGTGACTTGAGAGTAATGCTAACTGATCTGACGGGGCTCCTGTTTTCCTTGAGAGCGCTCCCTCATTACACCATTAAACTATTTGGTTTCAGCACGGCTGCTTCAAACTGCAGCATCAGGGTATTTGCCTTGATTGGGATCACTGTCTGAGGTTGGGAACACACCACTTTCACATTCAAGTTTTCATGAAAAACACATACACACACACATACACCACAAGATCAGATTTCCAGAGATTCCGTATGAGCTTCTTGCTCCGGGGTGCAAAGGGAAAGGCTTTGGATGAATTCTCGGTAGCACGGAACGCTCTCTCCCCACAGACACATTTCTTTCGGCAGCACTCTGCTATGTCTGCCTGGATCTAAAAGTGTAGGAATCACATGGGTTTGACTAACAATGAGGGAACACAAATCATATCCAACAGCATTGAGTGTTTAAGAGGGTGTGTGTGTGTTTATCAGTGAATGTGTGTGTCAGTGTCTTGATGTGTGTATGTCTTTCGACACACGTTCGCCTAAATATGTTACGCACATGTGTTTTGTTGAGTGTGAGTTAATGGAATTCAGCGACCTGTGAGTCAAACTGACCTGATGAGACGTTCATCCGGACACAGACATCCTAAACCTGACTGAGTAGGCATGACTGCACATACACCCATAGATGATGGGTGTATGTGTGTGTGTGTGTGTGTGTGTGTGTGTGTGTGTGTGTGTGTGTGTGTGTGTGTGTGTGTGTGTGTGTGTGTGTGTGTGTGTGTGTGTGTGTGTGTCTGCTATATTTACACGCCTACTCATACTTAAACGTATTTCAGGGGTGTTAAAGTACATAAGGCTCTGACGAAGGCAGAACAAAACGTGCAGTGGCGTTGGTCAGTTCATTCTATCGGCCTCCAAGGTGTCAGCGTGCGCTATAACACCACCTCCGATGAGGTCAAAGGTTGAGATGAACAACACCAATGGAACCAGAAGCTCCTCTTAAGATCAAACCATTCTTTTGCTTGAGTCATATCAGTGCCATATGTTTTAGATGATTTCAGATGATGAGCTGACTAATACATTGGTGAGAATCCCGCTTTCCTTTCCGAATTCTTCCTGGAACGTGTTCACATGTGTTACATGGTGGAGCTGCTGCCAAGTCTGAAGAGTTCAATTTATTTTTTTCACTCATTGTCATCAGCGCTCATCACATCATATAACCCTCAGATAATGATTACATAAACCCTGCAGGGGGTCCCTTATCGGCTGTTCCCCACCCCGCCTGCATACACTTTTAACACTTTTTTTTCTTGAATTGCGATGTAAACCTAGCGAAAGCGTAAAGTATCCGACCCACATGTTGACCCCTTAACACTCCCCCACAGTGTCAAAAAAAACCTTTTAACTGCACAGCTGCCGCCGTGGTTGCCAAGTAACTCAGACAAACAGCAGGAAACAGACAAGGGGATTCCGTCACAGGAGTTGTTAAGAAAGAAGGCATTGAGAACAGACAGGAACACGAGAGAGAAAGCCCAAGACTGTCCTGTCGGCCCTCCGATTCCCTCCCCTCCTCTTCCCTCCTGTCTCTTCCTCCAACCTCTCCCTCCGTAGCTATACTTCATCAATATTAGGCAGGTTGCCAGTAATTCATTATTAAGACAGATTATGCCTATGGAATTGTCGGGGCTGATCTATACAGCAAGCGCTAAGGTATTATGAATCTCCTTTTGGAGATGTGTTAACGATAGGTCAAGACAGATCACAGAGTCCCCGTAAGAAAACGCTGAAGACGCCCTCCCTCTTTGAGTGTTCACCATAGCAATAGAATAGTAGTATTGTGCCAAAATAGCAATATTTGACCCAATCTCTGTATCCTTTGAAATAACTGTCCATATTGCCCTGTCGTCCTGTTAATCTTGTTCTGTAGCTCTCAAGAGTGTGTCAAAATAGCATCAGTTGACAGATAACATCATGCCTCAACATGTGCTGCTTTCTGTGCCGCACGACTCCCTCAGGTGTGATCGTTTGTCCACTAGAAGTGACGGCTGTGACCACCTGAACCAACGCTTACAGGAGCACTGTTTCTTCAAGTTCTCAAGTACTATTTGGTATTTAGTCATATTTGATGGGACATATAGACTTTTTTGCAAAGTGACTTTAATTTAATTAATTGGGATACATGTAATGAGCAGGTAGGGTGAGGCATCTTGCCCAAGCCTACAGGTAGCCCGCTGCGGACATGGAGTTTGAACGCAGAACCTTTCAGCTTGGAGTCCAACACCAGCCCTACATTATCCTGCACCAATCCATCAACGGGATACAAGAGGAGAATCACCTTTTAAGAGACACAGGCTGTGCGCTTAAGGGTATACAGTCACCTTTAACTTCAAAATGGGGCTGACCCCTTTTACGTCCACATAAGCAGGGGCCCTTACTCTGCTGGACTTTATAAAGTACTTTTATAGTGCTGCAGCCATGCCAAAGCACCCGTCGTTAAAACTGCCCTGGCATATATGCCTGTCTATAAATCAGTACACTGGATCATCGTGTGACAGTCATATGCTAGAAACACAAAACCATCAAAAGCCCTAATCAGATTGAATTAGCAAGGGTTTTTAGCACAACATAATGAATACACTCAAAATAATGTCATCCAATTTAAATCAATTACTGCTTGTCTTAAACTGACACTGTGGTCTTCCACAGCATTTCATAATTGACTGTGCTTTACATGATGTTGGACAAATACAAATAAACGTCACATGGATTCTAAAACTATTGTTGAACATAAGTTTACACAGTTTATGGATTAGATACATTTGTAGAAGCAGCCCAACTTGTCCAATAACAAACCACATATACAAGGAGGCAGCCATAGGCTCTTTAAAGGGTCCATCAAGACAGTATAAGCATCCTCTTGAGAATATTTTTGTGTTTGAAGTGTGTTGACACAGACCCCATTCTACTGTCAGCTCCTGCCATGGTTTATTGGTGCAAGTGCCTTGCTCAAAGGAACTGTGTATATGGGGCCTGTTCTGTGCATTTTTCAATCCTATCATTCCCAGTGTTCCAACAGACCAATGCCCTACTGTTATGGGCCCCAACTAATACATGCAGCTACTGATGTATACGACCGTATCGAGTGCATGCATCAGGTCCTACCTGCACTCCTTCCCCATTTCACCAAACAGCCAATTTTAGTCAACGTACGGGTGACGCGATGACAAAGCACCGTTCTATAGTGTACAGGCCAGACACGTCCTGTACTTCCCAATCATAAGAGGAATCTGAGAGCCGGCAGCTAAACATACAGCAGTGTCCAGACATGCCCAAGATAGCTCCAGCAAGTTCTCCATTATGAGCCCAAGTACGCCACTCCTGAGGCCCAACCACAAACGACAAAAGGAGAAGTGCGATGAATTTGAACAGCCGCCCCCCACCACCACCACCACCACTCTCGGCTTGTGGCTCACTATCTAGATTATCTCAGTTGACAAATTGATTACAGGCATTGACTGACTTTTTTTTTTTAATCGCCTTTTCTGAACTTCTGCAAATACCGTGTTGTTGTTAGGATGCTTTAAGACCCAACATGCGTCAGGAAGGAGCGCGCTGGAAATGACCTTGCAGCCGTACCGGCAGGGGTTAAACCTACTGTGAGGTTGAATAATGAACGCACATACTTGTGCCACCGGTCCATTAATGAATGTTTACAGTTTGGCATTAAAAATGCAGCCTGGTTCAAGTTACAGCCCATAGCTGCCTAGTATAAATCTACTCATATGTATAATATAAGTTGCGGGCAAAATGCCCCACTGTATATACTGCCCTGGATATGTCAAACATGAATTACATGTGTAAAAGTAGAGGATTAACGGTAGAGCTTTAAAGGGACAGCTAGTTTTATTGCCCGGAGTTGTTCTGACTAAAGAGTTCGTAACAAGCCAGCACAAATCCTTGTTAGAATCACTGTCCATTTTAAGCAGCCACCACTAGTCCTTTTTCTACCTACTGCTAGCAATCCTGATGTCTAGACAAACACATATGACAGCAGTAAGCCCTCCCCGGTTCTTGATTTACACATCTCTGTGCGGTTTTATCTGTGTTGTACGTGTCATTCCTATTTTATAATGGAGAGTTCTAAGAAAGACTCTGTGGCCATGCCAGAAGCACGCAGAGTCCTGCGCCAAACCACTAGTGGTACACATGAGAGATCTGTGGCATTAACTACTCGGGCTCAAACAGCAGTAACCACTCTTTACATTTATCATGCCGTCAGCACCGCTGGCACGGCCTTTAAGTCCCTCGGCGGCGACAAAGATTGCAGCGAGGCAATTTGGTGAAAGTCTTTCTGAAACGACATGGAAGAAATCACGCAATTGTGTTAACAGTTAAGTTGAAACGCAAAGAGCTTATGAAGAGCCGCGTGCCGCTGTTCCGCCGGTGCGTTGAAGAAGGAGGCGGTGGGGGGGTGGGCTGGTTCGCACTTTGTTGCAGACGTAGTTTACCTCCACGGACCCTACTGCCAAGGTAAACACCGAACCAGCGAGGGGTTGTTTACAAGACATCATAATCATTTTTCGATGAAAATAGGAAGGAGGGGGCTGCTCATAAATCTGCGCACACCATGACATGTTGTTGCACACTCTAATGCTCTCCACAGACACCAAGAGCAGAGCGCAGACTTGTACTGAGATGCCAGATGGACCAGTGGTGACATTACAATTACTTCCCCTTCACAAAATGTACCTTCGCTGTGAGAGCGAAGCAGTCCTGTGTGTCCCTCAGCAGACAGCTACATTGATCTAATCGCGGGGACCCGGTACGCCCGAAAGACACAGAATAAATAACTGCTGTACTTATTGGTGTATGGAGAAAGAACGAATGGCCCGCAGGAGAAATACCGCTGTTGCCATGGAAGTCTTTCTTCATGGCACGTGAGCACTATAAACGGTATTAATACTTAAACAAGTAATTAGGGCAGATTTCCATGTGACACACAGGCTAAACGCTCTAACAGCCTCCATTAATTCAATGGCACCGAATCCATCAAAATAACCATTCAAACCACCATTGGATAACCACAGGTTAGGCTTGTAAACAAGCCCGAGACATTCAGAAAGTCTTCCCCAACAGTTAGTCCATCAACACTTGTTTTTTGGCAACCCCCCCCTTCAACCCCCCCCCCCCCCCACCTCTTATCCTGCTGCCCCTAAGTATGAAGTATCTCATACACCCACATACACCACACACACACACACACACACACACACACACACACACACACACACACACACACACACACACACACACGCGCACACACACACACACACACACACACACACACACACACATGCACACACACACACACAGACACACCCACCACCACCACCACCGTCTCTCTTAAGAACCATCATCTCAGGCTCACATCATCCAAGCCACAGCAGAATCGAGCAAGCTACCGTAGGCAAAGAAAACATGGCGTACGGTTACCCTCTCCTGGTGGAACCTAGCCCCCCCCAAACAAACACACACACACACACACACACACACACACACACACACACACACACACACACACACACACACACACACACACACACACACACACACACACACACACACACACACACCACCACCACACCCTCCTCCAGAAGGAACTTCTGCTTCTGATTATGTGTGATGATGCCCGTCCCCCAACCCCCTGTGCCCCCCTACCCCCCTGCTTAAACCTACGTCTCGGTTTCAACCTCAGGGCCAGCTCCTCTATCAACCCTTTATTTGCATGATTTTATGATATTATTGATTTATTTATCACATTCATTTGTTGGTACCTGGCTCTTGCTCAAAAGAGATCCTGGGATCAGAAGAGAAGTTGGTACTAATTGTACTCTCTGCAGCTGCAAGTGCATACATTTGAAATGTATTCATGAAAAATGAATGATATTGATCCGTGTTTTGCTTAAAAGGGTTATTTCTTTATTTATAGTCGTGTGTATGTCGAGAACTCTGAGTTCTCAAGGTGGAGGGCTGAGATTTTAGGAAGTTTACCCGTGTTGATATCACCAGGTTAGGGGGATCCTTGTTTAAAAAAAAAAACTCAGCAAATATCGTCTGATACATCATTAATTTCCAAAATATGTTTGTCGGCCTCAAACAATCTTTGAATTCAATTTATTTTGTGAATCTTCTAATGCATTTACGTAACATATTTATTCAAAAATCTTTTAAAATACGACTGATCTACAACTATGATTAGGGCTGCAATTCAAAATATATCAAAACAACTTTTAGACGTCTTTTCATGCTGTCTAATGTTAATTGTATGTGATCAAATATTTTTTACTCTGCTATGAATGTGCATTGAGAGGTGTTCACAAATAAAGGTGTGTATATGATTTTATTGTATTATTTTTGCATTTACTATTGGGCTATTCTAACTACTATTAAATGAATTCCGGTTTTAGGCAAACCTTCTAACGATTCCAACGATTACAATGCCTATAACATGTTCATACTATCGTGGAAGTAGACAGTAAGAGTAAGAACAAAATCGAATGTGCCACATCCATTGTGTGTAGCCTTTCATACCTCCCCATAATAGTGGAAAATACAAGTGTAGATAAACGAGACTTAAGTAACACACACACACACACACACACACACACACACACACACACACACACACACACACACACACACACACACACACACACACACACACACACACACTCTCTCTCTCTCTCTCTCTCTCTCTCTCTCTCTCTCTCACACACACCCACACTAACACAAACACACACGCACGCGCACGCACACGCACGCACACATACGCACACGCATACGCACACAAACGCCCCCCCCCCCCCCCCCCCCCCCCCCACGCTCCACATTCCCAGATGGAATCCCTTGGCGGGAGGAGCCAGGACTTTGACAGCTCTCCAGCGAGGAGCTGGCAAGGACCAATCACGTCATCCTGGTATGGGCGGCGCACGCGGAGGAGAGGGTGTTTTCCAGCTTTAAAAACGGCGAAGCCAGCCCCTTTGACAAACCGCGCTGCGTCACGCACCGGGAGTTTCTAGAAATCCTAATGAGACAATACATCGCGACCTTAAACAGCCAAACCCACCTACCACCACAACACCTTTCCTTCCCCAAGTGCTGCGAGGCAGGTAGCCTGTTTACTCCGCGCGTTCACATCCTCGATTTTCATCCTTCAGCAGACTTAACTTTCTTCATTCATTTGGCGTGCGTGTTAGTACAAATTCGGTCTAAGATTGGACTGCAAATTATGTTTTTATTTGACAGTTGATTGAATAAACTCGCGCTTGCAAAACGGTGGTTTTGACGTTCATCTGACTGACCTTATAAGAGCGAGTGGCGTTCAGCTTATTGGATGCAGGATACAGGCTACGTGCGCGTCAGCTCCAAATTCGGCTTTGGATCACAGAGGAAGGACAGAGGACTCCAGTTCATTGCGTCGCTGGCTTCCAATATGAAGTCTGCAGAAGAAGGTGAGTCGAAATTATACATCTCCTAAACTTTGTGTGTGTCTCCATCTTTTGTGCTACGAGGTTAGGCGCTCTTGGATACATGATGTGACAAATAAGATTGTGTTGACGAATGATCCAGGGTGTTCGGTGCACAGCGATTGTCATTTTGAGTTGGGCTTTGTGATCCACTCCGCAAACTGTTCTGCGTTTGAGTTTCTGCGGAGTCTAAAAGTCGCCTGTACACTTTCTAAGTTGTTGTTATCAGCTTTAAAGCAGTTGCACCACCAACGCAAGACCCAGACGGACTTGGGGTCGTGGGGGGTGCAAAGCGGTTCCCTCACCTGCCTGTTTCGGTAGACGCTGACAGGTCAGGTTGACTCCCCCCTCTCCATAATAATACAATTATGTATAACACATACGAATAATAGCCAATACAATTAATGCATCATTTATATAAATGCAATATACGTAAGCGTATTGACCATGAAAGGTTAAAATGTCTTAATTAATGTTTATTGTATTATATATATATATACATATCTATATATATATATATATATATATATATATATATATATATATATATATATATATATATATATATATAAGATTATTGCTGGTTTGTGTAGGTTGTGTTGGGGGGGTGGGGGGAAACAACAAAATCGGCCCTTTTTTAGTAAACGTTTGCCTATCGTGAGTTAATTCATTCATTAAGTCTTTAATTGCTGATGTCATTATGCCTTTTGATGGATTTGGAATTGTACTTTATTGTTTTATGTAAGTTTTCAGACCCTCATTCATAAACTGCTAATTTGAATCGGTTGCAATGAGGAGTGTGTGTGTGTGTGTGTGTGTGTGTGTGTGTGTGTGTGTGTGTGTGTGTGTGTGTGTGTGTGTGTGTGTGTGTGTGTGTGTGTGTGTGTGTGTGTGTGTGTGTGTGTGTGTGTGTGGGGGGGGGTATACTCTGAACCGTGGCTTTTGGGACGTATCTTGAGTAGCCTGCTGCCAACTTGCAATGCTATAACCCCTGTCTAGAAACACACACGCAGGCTGAACGTATTCTAGCAAGTGTGGTTTTGCATCTTCAAGTGTCAGCTATAAGTGGCCTGCAGTCTTAAGATGCCGTAGATAACTTCCATTGCTGACCACCTATACTATAACCCACCTCTCCCTGAGGTCCCTATCTGGGCTCAGTCTGGACCACAGTCCACATGGAGGCACACATGCAGTCTGCATTCACATTGGGAAGGTTCCGCATGGACAGCCCACGGTCTGAGGAGTATAAGATCGTTATCTAGTATAGTATAATGATTGTACACCCTTATTACATTACATATTTCTTAAAATGCATATATATTTTTTTTTACGATTTTAAAAGTGTCTTTCAGGCAGGTTAAATTAATTTAGATTTTTAATTAATAATTAACACTTATGAGCGAGAAAGGCGTGAGGTGGGCGGCAAACCAAAATTCAGTTTCAGTTTGTGTTTTGCTGTGCGTGCACACACACACACACACACACACACACACACACACACACACACACACACACACACACACACACACACACACACACACACACACACACACACACACACACACACGTCACACACTTCAAGGCAATGTTGGCAAGGAACGAAATGAGAGGGAAAAAAACCCATCTACCAGGGTTGAGCGTAGTCAGTCAGGCTTGTTGTGAGGAGGTGCGTGAGCAGTAGGGGGGCTGTGTGGGCAGAGACCCATCCTCTCCGCAAGAACAGGCTGATAAGCAGAAGAGCTGCGTTACACAAGTGAAAGCAGATGGAAGCAGAACTATCTGAAAGCTCGGTTTAACTCAGGTTCTCGGTTAGTGTTTGTTAGTCTTTACGTTTCTTTTGTTGTCGCTAGAGCAGTGATGAGTTCTCAGCACGGTGAAGCAGAGCTCGATTTCAACTATCTGTTTGAGTACGGTCATGTAGAGCTCAGGAAAGAACAAGGTGGGTGAAGGGGCAATTGATGGGTCGGAAAGAATAATACATGCAGAGCTAGGGTGCCTATCACAACATCATAGTCCTATTTGTACCATTGTGATTGTCCTGATTTACATTTGACTGTGCTCTTGTCAGATATAATGTATGTGATTACAAATCGTTCAATATGCTGTTTATAAAGGGTTGTGTGTGCACTGCACATGTTTGGCGCCATGCGTGAATAAACGACACCACATTTCAACATGGGCTTTTATACAACTTGTCATATGCTTTATGCCAATCCCTCTTGAAATAGACTCCGAAAGTCTAATTCAAGCAAGTCTAACCATGAATGACAGTTTCACGATCATATGTGACTCAGAGCGTTGTGGTTCACCAATATAGCACAGGGACCAGAGAAGGAAGCCCTGTTTTAGTAATCAGAACAGCTTGGT
>NC_082392.1:15969036-16138425 GCF_031168955.1 Gadus macrocephalus | reverse complement strand
GTTGTAGGCTTGCGTGTTTACATCAGTCATTCAGGTGATTCCCCTCCAGTGACGCTGTGTGTGGGACACCAAACGGTTAACACGACACAACCTGTCGAGTCTCTATAAATAGCTGCATGTTGTGGTGCCGTACATTTCAAACCGCATCCTCTTTCTCTAAACCCTCCTTCTGCCAACAACAGGATGCAAACATATAATGAAAGAAAAGCATGAGGCCCAGTTTTCAATAAGTGTGTTCTTTCTCACTTCTCACTGGTTTGTAGAGAATGGAAAATTCAGAGAAAAACTAAAACACAAAGCGGAAAGAATTAGTTGATAAAGCGTGATTACACCCGCTGTGGTTAATGTGTGTGGGCGTAAGAGATGGTGACATGTTTCACACAAGAAGTAACGACCCACTTTCCCTCCAAAACAAAAAAGAAAAGTACATTTGTGGCATACGGCCGCCCAGTGTTGGGTTTCCCCTTCGTTGTAAAACAGCATATGGAGCTTCGTCTTGCTTCACCTCCAACACAAAGAAGAGCCACTCTGTCATTAAAGATGGATCATATCATTCCAACTATGAATTTTATGCCTGCTGTACCCTCTGTACGCGCGGCTAAAAATAGGCTTGGCATGTAAATGCCTGTGTAGCCCACGGCGGAACTGTGCACAACAGCCAGCAGTTTTTGGCTCCGCTTGACTGTTTCAAATAGGACCTTTCTGTTCAGGGGAGGTGGGCCCGACCCACCTGTTTTTATTCATAAGTCTCCAAACGTGTTTATGAGTGTGTGTGGGTGTAAGTGCATGCTTCTGTGTTCGTTTGTGTACAAGTGTGCCATAGCGTCTTTGGTAAACGGATGTACCAGTGGTGCTCTCGTCATCACCCTCTGCCTGCGCTCCATAATTCCTCACACGTTGATTCACACGCCCTAACACAACCAATCAGGAGCTCATTCCCCTACAGCTCCCTCATCCTACTTGGAATTTACTTTTCACTCGTTGCAAATTCTGGTCGTGTGGGGGGTCTGAAGGGGGACTTCTGGCCCAGTGATGAGGGCTTCCCACAGGGCGGGCTTCCTCTCCATGTCCTCCCTGTCTACACTGTCTGCACCAGGGTAGCAGGGGGTCGGACCGTGAGTGCTTTATCGCTGGCTCCACTATGCCTGTGCAGTCTCTTGTTCGTAGCGGCTCTCGGAGGCCGGGAGCCCGCTGGCCATCTTCACGGTTGTTTCCCTCCCTTACGCCAAAGAACACACGGCAGATAGAGGCAGCGGCAGTGGGGGGGGGTAGTGGTGGTGGTGTGTCTGTGTGTGTGTGTGTGTGTGTGTGTGTGTGTGTGTGTGTGTGTGTGTGTGTGTGTGTGTGTGTGTGTGTGTGTGTGTGTGTGTGTGTTTGTGTGTGTGTTGGGGGGAGGGGCTTATAGTGCTCACTATCTGGCCGAGTGTGGGAAAGGAGCGGGCACAGGAACTGGTGCAGGAAGACGAGTGATACATCTGCATGATGCACTCTTGTGTATCATGTGTGTCTGTCGGTCTGTCTGTCTGTCTGTCCCTAACCCTGTCTTTAATTCTTCAAGGAGAAACATATTGACCACTGCATCTACCTTTATTGAGGGAGTAGAGTACTTTGAGTACTCTCTACATATAACAAATATCTGTTTGTACAATCTGTGTCAGGCCTGAAATCCGCTTGGTCAACTTCTGTATTGCATCCACACGACGGGAGATGTACCAGTGTCTCCGTCATCAACATATTTGCAATTTATAAGACCGCCACAATCATTAAATGGCATTTCAATAACTCTCTACTGTCTGTGCTTTGTGTTTTTTTTTGTGTTTCCCAACAGTTAATGAGATCATCAGAAACGACCTCTCCTGCATCTCAGTGCACGCTCACGCATAGACGTCCAGACGTCCAGAGGCAGCACTGTGCCCAGCAGGCTGAGATCTCACTCCCCCTCAAAACACTGCCACACAGCATCCTCTCCATGAAGAAAAAGAAAGAAGAAGAAAGAAATGATCGAAGAAGATCTTTCACGTGACCGCAATGACCATCAGCTCCACAGAACTCAGTCCGGGTAACAGCCCTTGACCAGGGATTGCAGGTGAATGTTTTAAAACTCGTGTCATATCAGGTTCTGAAACATATGACGACACATGCCTTAATCCACAACAAGCACTCCTTACTGGACCAAAACAAGCTCAGTCTGAATATACAAAAATAGAGTAAAATGACAATCTCAACAAATGACGTTCTCCGTTATACGGGTGATTCATTGAACGTATGCTAATGCATGGAATACAATAGTGAGAAATCTGTTTTGTGAGTCCCAGTTTTGGTTTATTTGCCTGTGCAGTCCAACCATACCATTCCAAGTGGTGCCTTATAAAAAGAATATTTTGTTGCAACAAAAATCTGCAAACACAAATCAATGCAATCGTTTATTATCTATCGTAATAGCCCTCCTTTGGTTGTATACATGTGAAATATTGTCATTTCAATCATTTGTTTACAGGGAAAAAAACAAAGGAAATATGTAGGGAATATTTGAAAAGCTTATTAATGTATTTTTTTTCCTTTGTTTTAATATTATTATCCGATGTAATGTTCAATATACTGAATGTCATGTATGTTTTTGTATAATCATATATCTGAAATGTACTTACATATGCCTTATTCTTATATTATGCAGTTTTCTATTTAGCTTTTGGTGTTTGCGTCATTGCTATTTTATCTCTCTGCTATTCATTTTCATTTTTACACTTTTCACCTCTGTGCCTATTTCTATTGCCCTGCCCTCGTCTTCCACTTCACTATAAATAAGACATAGAAATACTTTAGACAATCCTAAACAATTGTACATATCTATCAACAGTTGACCAACAAAATCTTATAAGGATGCAGCTATCCAAAAGTAATGTTATGCATAAAGTTTTTCAATTTCTTTGAGAGTGCTCCTCAAAATGTATTTTAATATCCCTTGCACTGCAGGATTTTAGGTAACAAATGTCCATCAATAACTTTGAGGCATTGTGTGTTTTTTTAATTTTTGTATGATAAATCTGTGAAGTTGAGACAAATTCTGCTTATAATGGGCAATAACTGAACTGTTCATATCAATTTTCTTTTTTTTTATGCAATAAAAACTGCCGATGTGGTATTTGTTACTTAATTCCCTGAGAGTGTAACAATGCTTGGTAAATTACTGTGGGAGATGAATAAACCTGCACTTTAACATTCTTTTCAAGACCAAATATTTGAGATTTATTCACTTTCAATGTAACAAGTAAAAAGTTCAATTGAACTAATCAAACATTTCTTCCAAAGAGCTCTCCTCTTTTCAATGTAAGTAACGTGTTTAGTTGTCTTTCTTTGAGCATGCACACATTTAAAATGTGAGGATCATTTAGCTGATAATAGCTAACCATATAGCTTCCTAATACATTTGAAACATATAAATATCAGCATGGCTAAATTGTATGTATACTGTTTTTATTGTGTGCCTTATTGTTCTTTCTCAGCTTCGATACTATAGCATCTCTTTTTTTATATGTAGGCACTACGTGAAACATGTGTCTTTGAAAAAGTAATATTTATGAAAAATAAAACTGTGTTTTAAGTACTTCAATTGTTGACGTTCTTAATTTGCATCCACTTTTTTTTACCAATTCACAACATCATGATGACTATATTAGCCTTTTCCATGGTTATTTTTTTATTTGTATAGATTCTGAATGACTAAATATTGTACTCATGTGTTCATGACTAAGCATAGTCTTAATAAAGAAAATCAATGAATTAAAAATAAAGAAATGATGGACTTTGAAACAGCACCCAGTGTAATATAGAAAATAATACTGAACTGATCTCAGTGCACAGATTTTACAAGGAGACCTCATGTACTTTGGAGAGTGGGTCTTATGAATAGATAACCAATACATTTGAATTAAAAAATAAGATTCATTCTTTTTATATCTTCCTGTTTTTCAGGCATTCTTTCTATAGAGTCACTATGCCCAAAATAATTTTATGAAGGATATGGATTATCGTCGTCATTATTAAAGTTCTATTATAAATCCCACACAAAGCCCTGTTGTGTTTTCAATGGAGGCTTGCCACCGTGTGTTGTGACAGGTAGAGAGGGTTGTGGGTTTTCCAGTGAGCCTTGTTAGTATTTGGGGCGGTCGAGAGAGAGCCGCACTCGTGCTCCTCACCATGGGAGATAGGCAGCCCTCCTGTGTACCACCTGCCCGGTCCTGCACACTTTTTTCCACCCAGCAAAGTTCCAAATCGCCTATCGCCATAGCGACAGAAGGCAGGCCTAGGCAGTGCTCCCCCCCGCCACGGCCAAAAATAACCCTGCTATTTACAGATGCAGTCACACCCCTTTTTCCTGGCACCCTCCGTCCTCACCTCCGTCAAAGCCGTACCCTTTGACACGGCGAAGGCCTCGATGGCTCAACGCTACGCTTTCCATTGGGAGTCTACCTCTCTCTCTCGCTCCCTCTCTCGCTCCGCCCAGAGATCAGGATTACTAGGTTGTGGGTGGGGGGGACGGGGAGGAACAACAGAGCGCATCGATGGAAAAACAAATGGGAACGCCAAAAGCTATTTTACAGACTCGGTTTGTCTGTCCAGCTGTCTGTCTGTCCTGCTCGCTAGGAAGGCCATAGAGAAATGGATCTGCCAAAAAAGGTAGAAGAGTCGCAAGAAGAACAAAAGGAAAAGGATGAATGTGAGTGAAACAAGTAAAAAGTCCCCCCGGATCCTAATGACAGAAGCACGTGCCGTTCCCTCTCCCACTGAGCGTCCGGGAGCTTCCTCCTGTACACGGCAAAGGGCATGGCTTGGATGTTTCACTGTGTGGATTTATAGTGTCTTTATGGCTCTTTCCCTCACGCCCCCCCCGCCTTCCCCCATACCCCCCTCACTGTTCTCCCGCTAGTCCCTTGATTTGGGCGTTTTATAAAGTGATTGCATAGGGACAGTCGTGAGGCCTTTGCCCTCTCCCATCGTCGGCCATCTGCAGCCAGTAAATCCTCGATATGCGCCTGCCAGGAACAGCCCGGTTGACAAAAACCATGGGGTTGACTTTAAGAGACACTCGAAGGGATAATTGTTTGACCATGCGCCGGGACCTATCTGTTCCTTCTTCACATGTGCCGTCGCTCTCTTGTCCGACGGCGAGTATGTGCAGCCTTTGCCCTTTTATTTTGACTTGCTTTTGAGTGATTGTATATGAATGAAAGTATTTAGAAACACACAATTAACCAAGAATCAACAACGATCAACACTCTTTTAATGATAGTTCAAATGAACGGGAACAGTGTGTGTTTGTGTGCGCACATCTGTGGATGCATGTCGGGTGTTTATGTGTGTGTGTGTGTGTGTGTTCTAAATTCGGGTGTGTGGGTCGGGAGGTGAGAGTCCACAGATGCAAAAGGTACCCGTTTCATCTCCGTTTAATTGCTCAATCCACCCAACAAAGACGACACAGACAGCCAAACGACACACTGGTCACATCGCTGGTCTGCGGTCAGAGACACACAGACACACACACATCACTGTTTTAAAAGGCCTGTGCAAAGACATCCAGATGCGTCTGGAAAATGTTGTGCTCTTTTATTCTCCATCTGTAATCATTCAGCTTGATTCACAATTTTCTGTCTCTTGCGATGCGTGAAATGTTGCGCAAGGGTTTATCAAATTTGGCGGCGGCGGCATATGTTTGAGTTTAAGAAAGGACGGCATAGTGAGAATTGTCCTTCTATGTGATCGCAACATGTGAGCTCCTCCCTGACCCCCACCACTCCTGCCTCCTCTTTCTCTCTCTCTCTCTCTCTCTCTCTCTCTCTCTCTCTCTCTCTCTCTCTCTCTCTCTCTCCGTGTCTCCTCCCTTCATAAAAGCGTGTTCAAATATCACTCGGCTCGAGGGAGGATGCCATTGCTTTGCTCTTAATGTTGATGTACATATGCACAATGTTTACGTTAAGGAAGGCTGCAGCATAGCACATTAGGCAAGGACTTTAATGGGATGAGAGCACTCGGCCTGGGCCAGGAGTTCAGGGCAGGTGCACTCTCTTACGGTAGATAAAGGAGACTGGCACTGAAGATGAGTTCATGACAATCACTGTGAGGCTTTTAGACGCCTTCTTCATGCTCAATCTTCATTTCCCTTGACACTGATTTTGCAATAAGGATCCGGAGAAAAAGGGGAATGTCCATCTATTCATTTTAATGATCCCTCATTATTGACTGCTGGCAGGGAGGGGGCGAGCAAAGGTAATGATTCTTGCCGTTGCTGGCCAATCACTCCCCTTAAAGGAATAGTACTCTAAATAGTAGCACTAATGGATACCCACAGTGACCTCAGGGTGACCCCTTGACAAACCGCCAGGGAGGAGACTTACCGACAGCAGCGATTTAAACATTGAAAGTTAGTAATTCTGCAGTAAGTATTCCCTGACAGTTTACATGTATTACATGTTTATAAGCTTATTTGAGCGATGAATTGTTGTAAGTACTGTCCAGCACCAAAATAAAGAGAACTTTAAAACTGATATCAGAAAACGTATCAGCCAACGTAGATAAGCCAACTGCCTTCTGTCTGTACAAAAGGTTTGGCAGTCCATCACTGACTTTAATTCCTGCAGTCTGGCCTTCAGGCCGAAGTCTGCAGTTGATTGGCTGAATGCCAACTCGGACGTTTCCCAAAATTTTAGATCCCTTGAAAACATGGAGGAATTTCCTTCTCTGGCAAAAACTCTAGTGAAATTTTCTGTATGTGTGTGTGTGTCTGTGTGTGTTGTGTGTATTGACGGATTAATGGTATGTGTTTGTATGTGTATGTGCGTGTGTATGTGAGTGGTGTCTTTGTGCATGTGTGAGAATGAATACGATCCCTATCGGTCGTTCTAGTCATATGAATATGTGGACGTCAGGGTCAGAGGGCACATCGTTAAGAGCATTCATCTACAACTCTGCCCAAGCCACTGTATACTGAAACTAACCGCAAAGACAACAGTATAATCTCCGAAGATTACCTGTCTGCTGCACGCTGGCCTATATGAATGTTTTATCATAATAGCTTTTCTTTTTGCTAAGTGCCTGCTTGAGTGTTGCTTTCAACTTTTGATTACTTTATGTCTTGTTGCAGAAAAAAGGACAGGGCCCAGTAGCAGAGTAATGGACCTAACGGGAAAGGTTCGGACTGTATACCTCTCTCTCTTCTTTTTGGAGGTAAACGACACCGCACGAGTACTCCAAAACGGTGGTCGTAGAGGATTGGGCCGAGGAGGCTGAAGAGACTAGTAGTCCACAGACTCAGCCCAGAGGACGGAGAAGAGGGCCAAGCAGGTGGAGAGAGCAGGGAAAACAGACATGACATAATCATATAAATGATGGGCTACGGCAGGGTTCATATGAGTTCCATATGTTTCGCTCCATCAGGAAATATAGCATGTCAAGCGTCGCAGTGTAAAGAGATTCATTTACAGATATTGCACGAGGGCCCAGTTCCACGTTGCTCCATCTGTTTTATGTGGCGAGTCTGATCTCATTTGGCCTATTGTCACGGTTCGGCTGCTTGCTCCGATGTGATAGTTAAGTCTCTTCAAAAATATATTTTTTTATATATAAATACATATTTTTCTCTCTCTCCCCATCCAGATGATTGTGGTTTCCACCCCCCACCTTTCCTCCTCCTCCCAGCAGACGTCTCGTCGCGCGCAGAGAATGAGGCCGATTGCATAACGGCAGGCGAGACCTGATCGTTCCTGGCCTCCTCACGGAATTCAATCATTCTCTGCATTCTCCTGCCACATGATACCGGGCGTTAAGATTTCCCTTACGTTTGTATTAATTGATATTACGTTCACACAAAAGGAACTGGGTGGACGGGAGGATAGACAAGGGGTATAGTTGCAGATATATTTGGCTGAGTCGTAAGTCAAATGAGAGGGAATCAAAACATACCTAAACTGCTTATTGCATTAGCAGAGGGTGACTAATTAATTTCTATTGCAATTCATGGCCAATACTTGAGTTCTTACCACGCTTAAGGTGCTGCAGACTGATGTATGGGGGGGGGGGGGGGGGGGGGGGATAGGTGAGGTATAAAACACCAAATGATGACACCAGATGGTAATAGGCCAACTAGTACCACTGGGACCTGAATCACAGGATAACTGGCCATGAGCATAGCATTCGGAATCTACCCAGTGGAGCAACATGACAAATTAAAACAAACACACAACTTTCACAAGCATGAGATATGACCATTAATGCCAGTGGTATGCCTAAACACACCAGGGGGACGCATCACATCCACACTAATGAGTATGGCAGGACAAGCTGTTCCTGTTGATAGTCAAGAGCACTGAAACTTTTTTCAGAAATCCTTTAGTACTACATCTTGCTCTCACCATGTGGACGAAGACAAGTAGGCCTACATTATACATGCATCCTGAAAAGAGCTTCCGCATTTCCCAAAAGTGTTTCATTTATTCATTCAATTGTCATTTATGTCATTGATTCAATAGTAAAGCAGTATTTAATGCTGCAACGCTCCCATTGCATCTTTAGTGGCACTGATCAATAAGCTTCAAGATCCAAGAAGTCTGCACATCGCACTTACACATGTTTCACTACTGAGGTTATAACTGTAGTGCTACACTGCCCTCTAGCGCACTACCCTCTAACTGTGCTCATTGTCGCCGCATTTTAACCCTGTGTAATAAAATAAATGTTATACATTTATAAGATTCCTATAATGTACTAGGATTTACAGTTAGATTTAGTCCAATTCAGATTCAGAGTCAGATTGCAAAGCTTAAGCATTCGGGAGACAACCCCAGCGAGGGCCGCTAGAAGACCAATAAGTAAGCTCAGACACTTTTTTGAGTATCACAGCACGAAACATTGTCCTCACTGCTTAATGCTGTAGGGCCGAGCTCTCTGAGTGGCCAACGACGTGCGTCGCGACGTAGGTCGCATTGGTCGCGACGTAGGTCGCATTGGTCGCGACGTAGGTCGCATTGGTCGCTGTGTGGGTCGCTCGTCTGGCTGCTTTCAGTCGCTGTGGTCACTGGCTGGCTCGCTCAAAGTCTATATAATCAGTTGATTTGCATGTTATTAACTTTTTTTTTGCGTCAGTTGAAGTACCAGAAAGCCATGCTCTCTGGCGAAAGCTACCTAAAGCTCTTTAGTGCTAATATTGTTTTAATATTTTTCTATTTAAGTACAGTTTAAATGATGAAATTGTTGGTCTATCAGTATCAATAAAATATATTAGTTGTAATTTGGGGCATATTCAAATGATGTATTTTATATATTATATATAGCCTATTTGTTTTGTTAAATGTCATTAAGCCTAATAACGTATATTATGCACAAAGTTCTTCGTATTAGAGTGATAAACATAAATATAAGTGCAATAATGTGAAGCTAATGCCACAGTGTTACAAGCGGTAGTCATGCTCGGTTAGCAATCATGAAGGCCGGTGTTCGATTCTCTCCACGGATGGTCATAGTTTTGCTCTTTTAGTCAAACTTATTGACGCAATCGGCCTCTTTCATTTTAACATTTTTGTATGTTTTAGTAGGATGGTATGATAATTATACGACGTATTGACGGGCTGCGACGCCTGGCTGGTATCGGCTGGCTGGCTGCGACGACAGCCACGGCTGGCCGCTGTCTGCCGCTGGCCACTGGCCGCTGGCTGCGGCTGGCAGCTGGCTCTGGCAGGCTGACCGACTAGGTCGCGACAATAAAAGCGTTGCGACCCTTTTGGCGAAAATAGGTCGCAACCAACCAGAGGTATGGCTGAATTAGCGACCTGTGGCAGCCAGCCATTGTCACCATGGCTGCTACCATAACCAAAAGCCTATATGTTATCAGTTAACATCTCATTGAACAGAATAAATATACGTGCGTCAGTATAATAAAAAAAGAATAATATATACCTAGCTTAGATATTGATAGACCAATAGGCCTTTTTATAATAAATATAAATAAATAGGCCTATTGGTCTATCCATCTATATTTAATTAATATTGAATTAACTTTGCAATACAGTGATGTTTACAATATTTATATTGATTACATTGTATAGCCTATTGGTTTGATAAATGTCAAAGACTAATAAAATATCCTATGAAGAAAGTTATAGTGTAATATACTTTGATATAAGTGTAACAAAACAAATAAAAACTCTAATTCACAGACCCAATACCGTAAAAAAAAGAGTAAAAATAAATATATAATGTGCCACGAATCATGATAGTCAAGTATTCAAATGTATAAACCAAAGAACAAAATATGAAAATTGAAATAAAAGTTACAATTTTCTAAAAAGAAAAGTTACCCCTTATGTTTTTTTTCATGACGACCAATAAAGAACAACAGTGTTACCCCCTATGTTTTTTTTCATGACGACCAATAAAAAACAACAGTGTTACCCCTTATGTTTTTTTCCATGACGACCAATAAAGAACAACAGTGTTACCCCTTATGTTTTTTTTCATGACGACCAATAAAGAACAACAGTGTTACCCCTTATGTTTTTTTTCATGACGACCAATAAAAAACAAGTTGTTTTTTTTCAACCCCTATGTTTTTTTTCATGACGACCAAAGAAAAACAACAGTGTTACCCCCCATGTTTTATTTGATAAATATCGACAGTGTTACCCCTTATGCTTATTTCATGACGGCGGATAAAAAACGACAGAGTTACCCCTCATGTTTTTTCCATGTTGACCAATAAAAAACGACAGTGTCTACCCTCATGTTTCATTTGATGAAAACGACAGTGTTACCCCTATGTTTTAATGGATAAATATCGACAGTGTTACCCCTCATGTTTCATTTGATAAAAACGACAGTGTTACCCCTTGTGTTTTATTTCATTACGACCAAAGAAAAACGACAGTGTTACCCCTTATGTTTATTTTTCATGACGACCAAAGAAAAACAATAGTGTTACCCCCTATGATTTATTTGATAAATATCGACATGTTTATTTCATGACGGCCGATAAAAAACGACAGAGTTATCCCTAATGTTTTTTCCGTGTTGAGCAATAAATAACGAGTGTTACCCCTGTCAACGTTTTTGCGTGGATCCGAACCTGAGCTGTTTAGAGTGTTAACCACCGAAATTAAAAAAAGAGCAGAAAAGTATCTGACACCGGAGAGAATCGAACAACCAGCTACTTGATTAGGCTACTAACCAGGCGTCACTACCGCTTGTACCACTGTGACAATTTCTTCTACACTTTGCACTTATATTATGGTATATCACTCTATAACGAAGAACTTTGTGCATAACATAGTACCTTATTAGGCTTAATGACATTTAACAAAACAAAAAGGCTATATATAAAATACATTATTTGAATACACCCCAAATTACAACTAATAGGCTATATCACTCTATAACGAAGAAGTTTGTGTATAATATACCTTATTAGGCTTACTGTCATGTAGCCTAACAAAACAAATAGGCTATATAATATCTAAAATACATTATTTGAATCCGCCCCAAATTACAACTAATATATTTTATTGACACTATGGACCAACGATTTCCTAATTTTAAATTGTAGGCCTACTTCAATCTAAAAATAATATTTGCAATAAAGAGCTGTATGAAGCTTTCACCAGAGAGCATGGCTTTCTGGTACTTCAACTGTCGCAAAAAAAACAGTTAAGTTACCTTAACATGCAAATTAACTGATAAACGACCGCCCATAGATTTTCAGCGACCAAGCCAGCCAGCGACCACAGCGGCTGAAAGCAGCCAGACGAGCGACCTACGTCGCGACCAATGCGACCTACGACGCGACCAATGCGACCTACGACGCGACCAATGCGACCTACGACGCGACCAATGCGACCTACGACGCGACCAATGCGACCTACGACGCGACCAATGCGACCTACGACGCGACCAATGCAACCTACGTCGCGAAGCACGTCGTTGGCCACTCAGAGAGCTCGGCCTTCCTCGCTTAATGCCTGATCCTTGTGGTTAACCAAGATATAATTTGTGCCTGAGATTGTGCTGTGGATTTTGATGACATTTCATAGCGTAATTGAATCGATAGTAGATACTTTATTCATCCATTTGGGGAAATTTGCAAATGCTTAAAGTCAGCCTCAATTGTCAAACAAAATGTACAAACAGTAAAAAATTATCCAAATAAGTCAATAAAAAGTGAGCAATATTGCACATTATTAAAATTGCATATAAAAAAGAACCAGCGTCAGATTAATTACACATTTGCACATTGTGCAGTGGGTGGGCACTGGGAGAGGGTTAGAAAGACAAAGTCACAATAGGTCACTACCCTCGCCTGAGGTGTTGTGTACTCTGATGGCTTTGGGGACAAAGGATGACTGTACCGCTCAGTCCTACAGCACAGCGGAATGAACCCTACTGCAGCTGCTCCTCTGTTCTGCCAAGGTGTGGTGGAGAGGATGGCTGCCATTGTCCATGATGACAGCTTACTCCATGTGTGCCTCTCCACCACTACAACCGTCAGTGAGACCAGTCTCTTCCCAAGAACTGAACCAGCCTTCTTGACCAGTTTTTGTCCAGCCTCCTGATGTTCCTTTCTGCCATGTTTCCTCCCCAGCAGACAGCAGCATAGAAATGGACACTTGCCACGACTGAGTGGTAGAGCCCTAATTAGAGCACAATCTGCTTACGAACCACCCATGTTGCATACCATTGTTTCCTTTTTACATTGAAAATTGCACAGACTATTCCATATGAAATCATTTTAAAGCTCAAAAAAAAAATTAAAGTCTCAACTTCACACAAAAAATGTGCAAATCCATATCAATGTAGTGATTATAGCTTCCAACCGTTGCTATAACAGACTGTCAATGAGCTCCGACATAGGTTAAGGTACGTCTGTTCATCTCCAACGATCCAGGAAGGCAAGGCCAGTCTGCGGCTCTGAATGAGAGGAGGGATAGTAGCGATATGCAAATATAAACATTTTATTCCATCAATGCAACAGCTCACTCAGAAATATTAAATAATAGTTTCCCATCATACAATGCACTTTCAAGTGTTATCTTATAATACAAAATGGAGCCACCAATGCAGAAACACCCTGAAGCTATACCCCAAGTAAGGGGAAGTTTTGTTCAAAGATTTTGTCACAAAATGTTAACCAAGAAAATGAATGATGATCAGTTTCTTTCCCTTCAACATCCGTTACAGTATTTTTGGTCTCCCTTGCACCTCCAGCTCACTGGGCCAGCACTGGATTTCAAAGAACACTCATGAGTTCATACTGTGGGTGAAAGCGGCTTTGACCTCCCACTAGGGGGCGATTAATGGAGTCAACATCAGGACCACCAGCCAATACAGCGGACCCTCTATCAATGAAACCCCAAGTTACAGACTGTGTGCAGTAGGGTCAATAAGTCACAATAGCAAGTTTACCACTTCAGAAGATGTTGACGTCTTGATCGGATTGGGAGCCATAGCCATGCCCATTTTCTATAGACTGCATCATACCAAATTACTTCTCTTGGGCCATCCTTGAATAAAAGTAGAATTAATCAGTAAAACACCATGTATGGCCAAAATTGACCTAGTACAGCAACTTGACAAAATGCAATAAAGGCATTGGTTAAATTGACTAACCATCAAATAGTTTAGAGTGGTTAACTTTACATGCCCTTGTTTCAGGTTTTGCAAATCTTCCAATGGACTGAACATTTTTAAATTGTCTTTTTTTTTTTGTCAAATTGAATTGTTTCAAAACCTAAGAATTTCTGTTGAAATATTTAGGAGAGCCAAAGCAAATTTTATTAAGACAAGGATGTGTGTAGCAATATTAAAACAAAGTAGGAGATAAGGGCGGTGCATGAAGCCACAACAAACAGGCTCACATGGCAGCCTATACAAAAAAAGACTTCAACCAACCGAAGTAATGCAATTTGGGAACCTCGATGAAGTTCACCAGGCGGTGGCCACATTTCTCTGGCGTGTTAATTCAAAAGCATGCACAAACCAAAACAAGAAACTATACCTATTTTTACTTGTAAAAATCTTTGCTTTAATGTTAGGGGCGCGGGAGACACAGGTGAACCAAATTAAGTGCTAATGATGACGAAAGCACTGGGATTGGCTGTGAGCGAGAAGCTCGAGACCAGGACGAGGCTTAAGCAAGTGACGACGAGCAATTTCGTATCTGCCGGAGCCATACTCTATCACTCTGGTATCTGCTTTTCTTACGATTGCAAAGTGAACCAGCGAGTCGCATGTCATCTCCCATTTACCGTTTCTAGAAAAAGTAGGCTTACTACCTTTTAATTCAGAATTGGACCATGAAATCAGGAATTGTATTTTGCCTTAAAGTTCACACATCAAGGGCAGGACTTACATAGGGCTGAATCGGATGCTCAAATATCTACATTTAATACACAATTAAAGACCTATCACACATTTATTTAAAACCAATAGTCAGACATCAACCTCAAATATATGCAATTTATTTTGAGTCTTGACTGTCTTTGTACAATACAATCAAGCCATACAAAACAATAATTGCTGATACATTTGATATAAAAGCCGACAGGGCTTGTACATCAGAATGCATTATTGGTATGTTTAGTTGCCGATACGCTGTAACAAGGTAGAAGCTTAATGTAAATCCTAAACAAAGTAAACAAATATACCATAACCTAGGCTAATGAATACATTGTCATTCCTCGCATGAGAAACACTGGCACTTTCAAACACAAGGACTTGCAGTTGGGAAAACAAGTCACGATTAATTACTCAACAATGACCAAAAAAAAATGTAACACCAAAATAATAACTTCATAATCAATACCGCTATGCGGCGGTCATTGCAAAGTTACCTTGCCATATACAAGCACTATAGGCCTGAATCAATGTGATACTGATTGTCCGCCTAGTGATCAGCTATTTCACAAAACTATAAAGCCACACTGGAGCACGGCTAAAGATCTGTAGCAGATGAATAGCCACAAATAAAGGCACTTTTTTAAATCAACGTGTAGGCCTACAATAAATAACACTGTTATTCTTGTAATGTAGCGAGACAAAAAACGTACAAAACATGGAGCAGCATGGTTTTATCCATAGTTTCCAGGAAGTGTAATTTACACTGCAGTAAATATCATATCTCTATACATGTCTGTAACATCTAAATTAGTTTAGTTAATTACCAAAGACGTCAAATGTGTTTGACAACAAATGTGTTTGAATACATTTCTTAGTTTAGACATTTGGTGTTACAGGGATCACCAGATTTGAAAAGTCCGTAGACACTGACAAGTGGAAACATGGAAATAGCTCCGATCATGGAGCCAAGCTGGACTACTGCTCCACACCACACGAGTGCGCTGTGGCCCTCATCTCGCAGAATCACTCCGATAATGACCTTCACATAGGACAGGGTTAGGACAAACAGGATCCAGGAAATCACCTGCCAAAAAACAAAATCATGTTGCCATTAGAAAAAAAAAATCATGGAAATCATGTAATACACGTCAGTCAACATATTATGCAAGTGCAATATACATTTGAATTGCAAAATAACTCTTAACTGTTTTTTAAAAAGCCAAGATATCTAGTGACATCACTCAAGACAGAAAGTATTTCTATAAATAAATATATTTAACTACTGTTCTACATTGTTTAATTGTCATGTCTTACTATGATAGCAACACCAGAAGGACTGTCGACTAGTGGAGGACAGGGACTGAAGGCAGCCACTGCCATGATGTAAGCCCCGAAGCCTGTTCCAACCACGGTCAAAAACAACATGAACACGAGGGACCTGCGGACAGACACAAAATTATGAATTCATAAACACCTTTCTTAGATAATTTCCACCTTTCCATAGTACAATGACAACTCACAAACACAAATAAATAAAATCAAGTGGTAGGTTGGATATTAGACAACAGTAAAAACAGCCGGAAAATGCAGAAGCAGATATTAAATTATAGCACACCTGTGGGAACAGCAGGGCTTACCTGATCGGTGTGAACATGGCAATGAAACAGGCCACTGGGTTGGCCACAGCCGCCATGGTGGCGGCGAGGTGGTAGGCCTGGTTCCCATAGGGAAGACAGGAGTAGGACTGCACCGACGGCAGCACAGCGTTGGTCAGCGCATTGACCCAGGCCAGCACCATGAAGATGAACACCACCTCGCCCTTGCTGTACGTGCCCATCCCAAAAGAGCTTCTCCTCTCCCTAGCAGGGGGCTCCAAGGGGCTGATCATGGGCCTTTGCTCCGGGGCTTGGCTGTGCAATGACAGTCCCTGCTCCCTCTTGTCCCTCGCCGACTCTTCCCCCAGGTACCGGTGGTCCTTCCTCTCTCGCACCACAGCAGGGTGGTGGTTGAGCAGCACAAAGGCCCCAAGACACACCACCATCATGGCACTGAGGAAGACGAAGAACACCCGGGCGGAGAAGTTGGCCGGCTGGTAGATCGCCTCCAGGTCCCCACTGCCGCCCGTCGCAGTCGCGTTGAGCATCACACCGGCAACGCTTGCCACAGTGGCGTTGCGGCAGTGGACCAGCCCCACCCCCTGGATCAGAGCCACCAGGGCGGGCACCAGCCCGCTGAGGCCCTCCCCGACAAAGTACGTGGTGAGGAACTGGGGTCCCAGCCTCATCATGAAGGGCAGGAAGGTCACCGAGGACGTGCAGTCCACCACGGACAGCAGGAAGCTCAGCACCAGCAGTGGCACGCTACGCGGCGCGCCGGCGAACTCCACCGCAGTGTTCCAGAAGAAGGCCAGCAGGAAGGTGGCGACGATGCCCAGCACCACGATGCAGTAGATGACCGGCCGCTCGTCCAGCGCGCCAGGGCGGAAGCGGTGCATGAGGGTGATGAAGAGGGGCCCAACGTTGGCCATCTGGATGATGACCGTCAGGTAGGACGGAAGGTACCAGCCCTCCGGGATCCCCGGGACCACCAGGGGCAGCTCCACCCACATCCCGTTGATGGCCACCCATGAGCCCATGCCGAAGAGACATGCCAGCACATGGGTGAGCAGAGACATGGTATGTCTATGGTGGAATATGGAACGTGGAACGGGTTTTAGCGGTGATCTGAAAATACAAAATAAAAAGCCACTAAGGTCAACAATTCAACCAGAACAAATAGTTACACAACTAAACACACAGACTGTAGAAAACATTAGCATCAGTGAGGGCGTATCCGAGATGGTGAAAAGCGGTTTACTATTATGACAGACGGTATGTTATGAAAGAAAGAGCACATGGCTGTGTAACTGCCCCTTTGAGAGGGACGGTGTCTCATAAGTGACATCTTACCCTCCCTCACAATGAGGGACCTTTGACACACTCACCCAAAAAAGCCATGTGTGATGTAGAACTACACACACTGATGGAAAGTACACACACAAACACAAACATGCATTAAAAACTATAGCACGACGAATACCCATGTTGTAATTGCTAAAGATTTGTTAGAAATTAAACGAAAACATAAAAACATTGTGAGTTCAAAAGCATTCCAGGAAGCAACTGTCCCACTATGCCACTGTTCCAAGTTATCGCCAACAACCTTCTCCATTCATATTCCCACAGCCTACTATTCATCAGCTTACCTTACACAGAGTGGACAGTAAGATGCTGCGCTCACCTCCTATATATTTTCCTCTTAGAATAACATTTCACTCCATCTTGGTCACAGCCTTATCATCAGTCAGGATGACGGCACATGTTTGAATAATCGACCCCGGACCATGGACCTATTAGGCTCTCGACATAATACAACACAGATACACAAATACCAACATTCGAACTCGGTGTCCGGTTTCACACTAGTGCACCTGATGGGGGGAGGGGGAAGGACTACGCAGTCGCACTGTTTCTATGTCACAAGGACGCGAATGTATTTTTCGTAGGCGGAATCCGGGGAAATTAATATTAATGAGGAGATAGCCGGAGATTATCAAATAACGTTGGTTTAAATCTCTGATCCAATCCAAAAAGGCTCAAATGCGTCACGTGACCGCAGGGAAGCTAAATTAAATGTAATGTATATTAAACTAGCGTTAGTCAAACGCATTTCTCTAATAGGGTTATGGTTATGGTTAGGAGTCAGCGTGAGAAATCAGCGTGCGAGTTTGACTGACAGGCTGCTTGTCCATTTCTAGCGCTTGAGGCGGGACTTTTCCCAGATTGCGCCTACGAAAAACACAGTCGCCACTCGGACACTCCATGCACCTATTAAAGAAGGGACACTCCCACTGCTACTGGAGCCGGTTTGGGGACAAACATCGCCCGAACTGTGGTGGGGCAATAGTCCGGGGGATCGGTCACAGACTTTATAATAGTGAATTAAATAAAACATATGATCCTACCTACGCGACGATTCATTTAACGTTTGTGGTTCTGATTGTTATGATCGGCGTTTTTCGACGTTAGGTAGCCAATTGAATTGGCACAAAATTACAATAGGGTAATATAAAAAGGCCAACGCCCTTGGGAAGTATTGTTGAAATGGCTACCTAACGTAGGCCTATGTGTATTAATCGCCCGCGGTCGCTTTACCAACTGTGGTAACATCGCCCGGAAGTATATTAACATATTATATACTTATTGACTAATATTGCTTATTGTTATGCGTTGGTTACTTACGTTTTTGTTTGTTGTCTACCTAAAAATCAAGTTGCAGATATTTAAAATAATACTTTCTCCAATCAGAACCGGAAATGTCATATTCAGCGCCGCGCACGTAGCCGAGACATCTCTCCAAATAGCTCTGTGCGTAGGAGGACCCATGAACCAAACACAGGCCGAGCAGGGCACTTCATTCATTGACCGGTTTGCTTGCATGCCATGTGCTCTTGCTCTTCCGTAAGAGTAGCTCCGCCCTTTTCCTAATTCTCAGTCAAACAGATCCTACTATGAGGAAGTGTGTGTGTGTGTGTGTGTGTGTGTGTGTGTGTGTGTGTGTGTGTGTGTGTGTGTGTGTGTGTGTGTGTGTGTGTGTGTGTGTGTGCGCGCGCGCGCCTCGGGCTGAGTTTGAACAGCACACGTAACAGCGGACAGAGCTCTATGTATTGTTGTTCAGGGTGTTTATTTACAGTTAGATAAAGAGTTATGTCCTTGATGACTAGTATTATCATTCAGGGCTTCCCGTGCATCGAACCTTGAGGGACACACACACACACACACACACACACACACACACACACACACACACACACACACACACACACACACACACCAAATCCCAACAGTACAGTTTATGCAAACAAGGTGCTGTGAATAAAATGTGAAAAATAAAGATATAGCCTACAGCATAAATTGACCTAACACGTGCAAATTAAAATCTACATGGACTTCAAGCGCTTAAAATAACTGTGCATGAGTTGCGTCAACCTAATACTAAATACTGCCCAGATAGTCAAAATAGTCTCTTTCCGAAGGTTCTTTCTTCAACTGATAAGAGGTCATAGACACTCACAGAATGAAGAAACAGCATATTACAAGATAGGCTTATTTTTATTTCGTATTCAGGCTTTATCAAAATATAGATAATATATTACAATATGATATATTATATCATATTGTACATTATAATGTACATTGTAGGATATTTATATATTATGCCACACCTGCAGCATTTCATCAGTGATCAGTGCTTGTCTTTTGGTAAAATATGTAATGACAAATCTACTTTAATAAGTTGCAACAACATTTAACCATTTGTACTGGACAGTGGATGGGTGATCTCTGAATATTTGCTTGATGTGCTTGAAGTTATCTTGGCTGATTCTTTATTTTTATTTTTGCAACGTAAGGTTGTATTATAGTCTCTCTGTTATACACATTTTAGCTGAGGTTATTGAATTCAGAAGCAGGACAATTGATCATCGCTTTCAAATAACATTTATATTTTGCATTTGGCAGACACTCACAGGTGAGACTAGGGACAATACAAACACACATTCAACATTATCGACGCCAGGTAAAGCACTGATAAGTTGAACAGAAAAAAAAAAACGAATTATTGGAAAAACATTAGAAATACCTGCAGTTACGATCCACTTCAGATGACTGAATCCTGCGTTTTGGAATGTAAGTTTCCCAGCAGAGTGGCACCTGTTGTGTTACACAGCCAGCGATCCTCTTACGTCAATGCTACACTAACCTCTTGCAGGTTTCTGCTGTGTCCAACAGATGAAAAAAAACGGAGATTTGTTCAGTGCTCATGTGATCACAGAGGGGCTGTACTGGGGTGGGGGGTGGGGTGGGCGTGTAGAGGGGGTAGGTTGGCTGGTGGTGCTCGGGGGGAGGGGGGTAGCTTGGCCTTGGCTGCCAAAATTATGGGACACTAGTGAGAGAGAAGGAGAAAGAGATGTGGGGGGAAGAGAATCAAAAAAATCAAATGTGAAAACTTGAAGGACGGAAGAATGTAGGGCTTTAATGCAGAAGAGGAGAGATTTGAGAGAGAGAGAGACAGAGACAGATACAGAGACAGATAATGAAAGAGAGGGAGAGAAAGAGAGAGCGCAAGAGAGAGAGAGAGAGAGAGAGAGAGAGTGATAGAGTAGGGGGCTAAAGGTCTACAAGGGTGGACATGCTGTCCTCTCTAATGTAAGGTGAATCTTTGTATCCAGCCAACCATAAGATTACTTTGGATGGCAACGTTGGGATTTCTCAGTGGGCAGTTGGTCAGTACTCAGCATGGCTTTTGTTCCGCATAAATTCCAGCTCTCCTCCTGGGGAGCTGGTTTAGTGGACTGTATTCACAAAGTGCCCCCCCACCAGTTCAACCTCCACTGTGCAACTAGGGAAAATATGCTCCCCGCTACTGTTTATTCAGTTACACATTGCAGGATAATTACCTATTGAATATCTTGAGCTTCTCACAGAGCTCAATACAATCATTTGCTATCAGATCTAGCAAATTACTTTAGTTACCATTATATTTCATAATATCCCAGTTAATTTGTATAAATAGATTGAGTATATAAATGTACATTGGCTTGTAAAAATGCAATGTTTGTGCATCTGTCGTTTATGAAAACAAACCCAATGAACTTTGATAACGATATTCATAGATGGAAAGGAAGTAACACAAAGGTGAAATGTAGATATGCTTACTCGTGTGTGTGTGTGTGTGTGTGCGTTTTTGTTTCTGTTTGTCCATCCACATGACCATCCAACACACATGTCGATGTCTCGTCAAAGGACAGTGTTGTGATGACGCCTGAGGATTATGACCTAGTATGACCTATACTCATTTTTTTATGTATGACTTCTTTCTTCTTCCATTTTAGCTCAGCATCAATATAAACAGACTGATAATTCAGTGTTTTCTGAATTGACTGCTTTCAGAAAATTAAAGTACTCTGATATAGCTTTAAGGGTTCAAATTAGCCTTGCTTAGGTCAGAAAGCGTGCTAAATAGCCACAGATTTGGAAATAATTCCCAATAGTTGTGATCTTTCTCCACATGGCAATCCATAATGAATTATAATGTTGATTAATTATGTATATTGAAATTAAGGGTAATCCAAAAAACAATAACTCAATACAGGGGCATAACAGACTTGCGACTTTTGGAAGAAAAATAAAGTTAAACTGGTCGAACCATGCTAGTGACGGATACCAAAGGCACGTCTTATTTTGCTTAATCTCTAGTATACATCCTTAACTGCTAACACTAACCATAATCAAGGGAAAAAGGAGGCATTATAAAGTGTGACTTGAGTAACTGTTATATTCCAAAGGCATGCCCGGCTAGTCCGAGTTATGTAATTCAGCACCCGACCATTGTCAATAAACAAATCAGTTACAACAGTCAACGTTTCATTACAAAAGTGTTTTGTTCTTTGTTTACAAGTGACCAAACATCATTCTTCTAGTTTTTTCTAAATACGATTCATCATGTGCATCGTGGGTATAGAAACATGTACAGTACAGACAATTTAGGGTCCCTAGAGTTAAAATAGGGTTGCGGTATCTTACATTATAGTAAACTGACGTTGTGACATCAAAGCTGAAAGAAGAAGGTTCTATATTGTGCATAGTAACATTCTAACATACTTCCAAAAAACCTCCATACGTGAAGACAGAATAGCCCCCATTATAAATCATTCGATACACAAGCATCCAGTTGGAAATCTACTTCCAGCTGAAGAAGAAAGTACAAACTTGACATAGAAAAAAAGGGCTAAATACCGGATATAGGACATTTACAATGCGTCAGACCTGTTCAGTCTCTTACCTTGCTTACAAAATGTCACTTGTAATTGTGTTGCTATTCAAAAGACACTCATTATAAACATTCTTTTTTAAACAGGTGCATTATATATAGGCATGATGTGTACTTAGAGATAACTTTTTGAACATGTAAAGAATATGTTCACTATTTTGAAAGGTACTCTAGAGTGTCCTATAAGTGGCACATGACAACGACGGGAAGGTTAACCATTTAAATGATTAAAGATAATCAGAAAAAATGTACTGCTTTGGATTTAAAAGTGACATAGCAAAAAAAAAGTACTATTGAGTGGCAGTGCACTAGTGGAGGGACGGTTAAAGTAAAGGCAATTCTTCCAAAATATTGTCTCAACATGGCTACAATAAAATACACCAAATTGCTTACCCAATTTTTTTCAAATATCGCATTACAATCAACCTTCCACACACCCTTACATGTATTAAACGAGACAGTATGCAAAGACATATACAGTCTGGGTGTATGATTCCAGAATAATAGGCATACCTCAACCTGAGAAAAGAATCTCTACAAACCAACCGTGACCTCTGTCAATTTAGTGCATTGATCATTAGACTCTGTAGCATTTAAAACAATACTCACAGAATATTATATATAAAACAAATATCAAAAACAGCAGTGACAGTGAGTAAAAAAAACCACAGTGGCCCTGCCAACAATAAAATGTTTGTGAAATGTAAGATAAAAAAATGTTTCTCATAGCTGACACTCGTTTGTAAGATACAATGCTGGTATCTTTGTCGTATCGATCAGTGTGAACTGAATGTTACAATAATAACTTGCAGCAGGGAAGGATAATATTATCCGACGAAGTAGTCCATGAAAAATGAACAAAATAGTATGTGATGTGGCAGTTTTAAAGGTCAGTTGCCGTTGCACTGTGTTCATAATCTACACAGCAAAATAAAAACATGTTTGTGAGTATGATCGACCCCATGCTATACATCCATGCATTCTACTCTATGCAATCTCCCTATATAATATCAGGAACTACTTTATAAAAGCTAATGAGGGGGGGAAATATCATTTTACATCCAAGCTGCCCCCTACGGCGTTCATACAAGAGTGACCTCTGTCTCATGTTTCGCCACCCCAAACGTACAGTCAAATAGACGGCGCTTCAGCACTTCCCATCGGTTGACTTCGTGGTGCAACGTGACTGGTGTGTTCTCCTTCAGCTCTCCTCTGTAAGAGTCTTTGTTCCCAGAGCCCAGGCTCCGGCAGGCTGCTCGCTGCGTACGCAAAGCCCCACGGTCAAAGGTGATTACGTGGGCAGCTTCTCGACCTCTTCTAAAAAGACGACAAACAATGAAGAAGAAAGACTTTTCAGCGGGTTCATTTTGAACGGCAGAGATGGCGAGTTTGTGTGGGGACTAAATATGCCTCTGATCTGAAGACGATGGCGGCAACAGGCCTAACGCTCATGAGCTTGGTGATGGACTTGGGAAGGAGACTGACCACATGGAGAGGGGGTGAGGTCCTGCCCTGGGGGGGTAAACTGTAGGTCGGTCCCCAGTGCAGCGATGGAGCTCCTGGGACGAATGCAGCGGTCACCTGAGAAACTTCTGCGGAGCAATGCCTGCAAACATAGATTTAGAATAAAATGGTTAACACGCTTAATAGTTATCCTTCTTTCGTCTTAGGGAGAGTCTGAAACCATCAGATTCTGAATGAGAAGATTTTTCAGATTGGCTAGTGGTCATTTACATGTTAAAGCCCAAAATAGCCTTACATAAATGAAATACAGACAATAGCAGGCCCTTTGTCCACATAAACAACAAATTACATCACCACAAATCAGGGTGTTTCTGCTAGCTAGCTCACCCTGCGTGTCATTGGGCTGGTGGGGGCAGAGGCACTGCTGTACAGACTAAGGCTTGAGTTAGACCTGCTGACAGTCAAGCCCTTGGCGGAGCCCCCTGCTGGGGACAAGTACTTCTCCTTGATCTTCAGGTTGGTCCGACCCTTCACTGTAGGGGTCAAACAGAAAGCAATTGTCAAGTTGAACTGATTTCAATTCAAACCCTTTAATCCAACTCTGTAACGTTTCCAACAGTACCACTCATGAATGTGGTCCTAACAGATATTATACAGCCTATAAGCCTGAGCCTATAATATAGGCTCAGTTATCGGCTCAGTTATCTACTGAGACTTTAGTTTAAACATGTCATGTAGACCTTCTTGAAAAACAGGCAGTGCTGTTTCCATGTCCTAGGTACACTTGCCTCTACACGGGTCGTTCTTGACCAGAAACTCATCCAGAGCGGTCCAGCCTCCTCCGACCCGGACCATGAGGGTACTGCGCAGAATGCGCACCATCCGCAGCTGCTGAGAATCGCCAAACTAAAGAAACACATTGGAAGAAAACGGAATGAGGGCCATCAAAATTATTATTGGGCCATCAAAATTGATACCGTTGCTTAGTAGCAGGTCGATTCAATATTCCACTTACCCTGTATCGATTGGCACTGATCTGCTCCACTTGGAACTTCCTGGGGCAGTTACACTGGGACACCTGTCGACTCACCTGTAGAAGACAGCATCATACATTGTCGTCACAATACTGAGCTATAATTTGACCTCTGAAATCTGTCAGCTTTTAGTGAGCTAAACGCTTTGTGGGAATATCTGTTCTGGCCTGTCTTTGTATGAAACTATTTCATTTTAGAATACTCAAAGCTCAGGGCATCTCTCTCCTGATTGGTTCGGGCTATGCTATTCTATCTATTCAAAGCCTGCATACCACACCTCTTCATTGATATGATCAGGGTCCAGCGGCCTCCGGTAAGGGTCTCTGCTCGGGTGGAGGGCGCTGACAAACTCATAGTAGTCGATGTAGCCGTCGCTGTTGGTGTCGAAGATGCTCGCCACAGCATTCATCTCCAGAGCGTTGGTGGGAAACTCTGTTGAAACGGTGACATAGAGTCATGGTGTAATCAAGACCCTAGCCACGAGCACACGTTGACCAGGGCATTAATATAGCCTGATGTTTAAAGGAGTAAAATTATGCTTGAGTGAGTGGCAAGTTTGGGATACAAGAGTTATCTAAGCTACATGGGTTCACAGGCCCAAAGTGGTTGGGAACCTTTGACTCAAAGGGTCAGGGTTACGAGGAGTATTCAGCGAGTCGTACTTGATGCTAAGACGTTATCCATGAACTCCTTCAGGCTGATGCGTCCATCCTGGTCGCGGTCGATGGTGCGGAACACGTCCAGGATGCGAGACTTCAGGTGGCTGATCCACTGCATGTAGCGCCTGCGCCAAACGTTGAAGTCGAAATTCGCAAATTCCTCCATCTGGTCACAAAAAAACAAAAATAAGATTTATTTTGATATTTGACCAATTATCATTAAAATGGGTCTTACATTCATCTGAATGTTTCTTTGAGTTAAATTGTTGAAAGATATGTTTGCATGGTAAATCATTTGAATGTGGTTATTAGAAGGGAGGACTTGGACCTGTATGAGGGTCAGCTGGTGCTGGTCCAGCCGGGTCTGTCTGGCCAACGCCAGGAGCCAAAGCCTCTGCCAGCTGCTGACCAGCTGGGTGAGCTGGGGGGTTTGGGGGTCAAGGTGCTCCAGTGGGAGGGCAGGGGCTGGCTGGAGCTTCAACGCGCTCCTCTTCTCTGGAACAAGGAAGGGCCTTCATTTAGAACTGAACATCCAAGTAATTTTTTTACCGGATGACATATTTTTAATCGTCGTTGGGATGGCATACTTATAAATAGTCTTTTGCTGGGGGAGATCTGCTGCTTGGGAATGCTTTTGCGCTTGCAGGATTTTGTGGCGTTTTCCACCTCCGGAAACTTTCTGTTTAACTCCTCCATGAACACCTGCCCACGCAAAGATATTTCATGAAGCAAGTAATTAAAGTGTAATATGCATTATACACGTACGTACATTCAATCAAGTTCATCAAATGTCATGTTTAATCGTATCCCTATCTTCTATTGATACTAAATTGAGGCCGTACCATGTGCTGTGCGATGACCTCCAGGTTGTGCTCCACAGCCTCAGGGAGGGGGTCCTGGTCTCTGAGGCTGAGGGCCTCCTCTGCTGAGGAGACCCAGTCCAGGAGCCTCTGGCCCTCCTCCCTCTGCGCCTCCATGGCTGCCAGAGCCCCGTTGATCCTCTGGTCCTGCTGGTCGGCCCACGTCTGAACCTGGATACAGGGGACAGGGCTGGGTTTGCTCGAGGGATACTTTGGATGGTGTCTAATTGCTTGGGGCTGACACACCCGTTGGATGTTCATCGTGTTTACTTTTTGTATAGACTGCCATTTTTGTACCTCCGATTCTAGCTGTCAGCGAGCTAGTCGGCAGAATATAGTCAACTAGGTGGATAGGGTGTTCGACTCCCAGCTGAAAGGTTTTGGGTTTGAACACCGATGTCCAAATGTCCAAGACGCACCTTTTTAATGATGAATCTCTGTTTTCAATTTAAACTTCTACTAAACGTCTAGTAGTAAACAGACATAATAAGTCAGTTGCGTTCAGGCGTGAGCCTCCACCGACCTCCTCAAAGCGGGTCTTGGTGACACTGATCCAGGACTTCAGGGTTATAATGGAGTCCGGGTGACAGAAGGACAGGAGCTCCTCCCCAAGACACCTGATGTCTTCTAGCGCCATCTTCTGGGACTGCAGAGCACTCATGGACTCCTACAACATATTAAAGCAAAGATATTTGTATTTAGAAATCATGGAAATGAAAAGGTATAGTAAGCTTTTTTAACTTCGGATAATGCAGTGTTTGGGAAGACAATTATTCACCATCAAAAGAAAAACAATATTGAATTTGATTATAATCCTATTTGGCCCACCTCATGCTGTTTGCGGAAGGCAAGCAAGCCCTGCCATTCCTCAGGTATGATGCCATACTTCAGGACCCTCTCCACCTCTGACAGGCGCTCCATGAAAGTGTGGACGAGCTCATCAAACTTCTCAGCCTGGGGGGGGAGCGAGAATTTTATATTGAATATGGATTCAAATGATTTTACAGTTTGTATTATTTGCATTCAGAACCTGTTGTGATTGGATAGGCCTTTACCTGCTTCAGTGCCACCTCAAGGCGGTCCTGCTTTGTGACAGACAGTTTGCACACTGCCTCCCAGCGGCTCTCCAGCTCATCCATCTGCTCCTGCAGCCAGTGGGCATCGCTGGTGCTGCTCCGGGTCAGGTCCCGGACGGAGCGCTTCAGGGTCCTGATGCAACCCGCTCTCTTCCCCAACTCCTTCTGGAAGGCCTGAGAACCACGTCCAAGGTTGGGATAATGTTATAAGATCGTCGAGGAAAGATTCAAGAGTTTAGCAAACACAGGAGATAACAGTGAGGCTCGGTGAATGCCTCTGTAGTTAAATTAAAGCTAATTATAGTTTAATCTCAGTAAAAAGAGAAAGACCAGAAAAGAGCAAATATTAACCCAATCTTTTAAACTAAACCACTCAAAAAACGTCCCCTGCTGTTCCCCTCTGCTACCTGCCTACGTTTCCTCACCATTGTTGCATTCATGCACCTGGGATTGACAGGCATGATGGATTCCCCAAACTAATCAGAGAAGAGATGATTGCTCTGATTGCTCAGAAATAACCTGGGAGTGGTCTAGAATCAAAATGGATCAAGGCTCAGTCAACTAGAAAAATACAGTATTCTCACAGTGCATTTCACTCACTAATAGCTGATGGATGGCTTTGGCTTTCCTAAAAATGTACACTCAAAAGATAGCTGTTAAACATTACCTTCCTTAACTTTAACATTAACATAAAATAACACAATTCTATGGTAAATACCTAATGATGTTGTTTTACAGTAACATTTCCCTCAATCATTGAAACATGTAGAAAGGCATATTGGCATGTATGATATGATGATGCACCTCCGTACCTTATGCTTGTCTATCAGATTGCTGACCATGTCCTTGTCGCCTCCCACAGGCATGTCCTCGGCCAGCTGGGGCTCTGCTCTGTACAGCCAGTCGTTCAAGGCCTGGAGGGCGTCTGTGAACCTGCCTGAGAACAACAGCGCCTCCTCCAGTTTGTGTTGCCTGGCAGAAGAAAGTCAGAATGATGAAGTTTACTGCAAAATACATAGACGTAGACAGATATTCCATGGGTGTTATCGTCAATCAACCTTTTATAACATCAACATTGTCTCCCTAAGAATTAAATCAAATGATGTACAATTTTTTGTGTCACATCATTGTTGTAACCACAAATAATAATTGGACTTAGCTACGCGATGTACAATGCAACTTTTGTACCTGCAGTCTTCACTTCTGTTAACAAATAGATTTTACCGCCTTTTTATCGAATCCTCCATCGATTTTGCCGTGGATGGATAGGTTTAAAGTTTGTAGACACCCATGATTTCTAATAAAGTATTGCCAAAGAGGTGAAAAGGTAACACAGTGCAGGTTCCATTACCTCTCCATTGACTTCCCGTTAATGGTGTCCCAGGAGTCCTTGAGCTCAGCCAGGAGGTTCTCCAGATGCTGTCTGTCTTGGCTGCTCTTCGCTCTGTCATGGAGGCTGCGGCCGTTCTTCAGCGTGGCCTCGTACATGGGCCTCTTGGACCTCATCAGCTTCTGGAAGTCCTAAATGTACATGTAATGGGCTTCGGGTTAAAGAACAGGTATTTTCACAGATCATGTACATTAGAACAAAGCTTAAGGGAACTGAATGAGGAACAAATCTTTTTTACTGCACCTTCTGTTCGGTCAGCTGCTGTTTAATTTCCTCATGGGTGACAGCAATCTCTTTATGGGTGTCCAGCGTTTGCTCAACTTCAGTTATCCAGTCGATTAGCATACGCCAAGACTCATTGAACTGAAATATGCCAGACGATTACACCATTAGGGACTAGAGTTAAAGGATAATAAGACCACCGTTTCCTGGAAGAAGAACCTACCTGTCTGGCGTTCTTCTTGACCTCTTCCAGAATCTTTCCTCGGTCGGCAGTGTGATGGACCAGCTTTTTGTAACGGTCCTGGACAGTCATGATGAGGTTGTGAATGACGTCGCAGTCTTCCTTCCTGCTCAGGTCCGTCAGTCTGGAACCCACGTTCTCCACCATGAGCTTCCTCTCACCGTAGCAGTTCACCTCGTTCACCAGAACCTTAAAAACACATATACTGCTGGAACCAAATGCAAACATCTTATCCGGGCCAAACATACACAGGCAGGAATTTGAAGGCAGGAAGGGCTAGTGGTTAGGGTGTTTGACTCAGAGCAAAAGGGTTCTGGGATGGAGGCGCAATATCTGTCTACTGTCTGACTATTGTCGTGGCAATTTCAAATGAGATATTGCATCGAGGACAGATGAGACTTCTAGAGTATATTTAATATCTGCATACAATTGTCTTCTCTTTAGCAGAGTGAGATTAGGCATTTTCCATTACATTTATGCAACCATCTTTGAGCAAGATACCTAACCCCCTACCTGATCTTCGCTAAGCAATAAAACTTAATCTATGGACATAAGTGTCTGTTGATTGAATAAAATAAGCTTGGTCGCCATGGAGGAATTTAGATGTTTGAACAGACATACCCTGTGATCTTGCTGCTGAGCACTAAGACTTTCCGGGATATAGCTTGGAGAAGGCAGCTCAGCGATAGACTCTTCACACTTGGCCATCTTGGTGAGAAGATCCTGGATGGTGCTGTGGAACTCCTTAGCCAGGCCCAGTCCTTGTGTAAGCTTTGCCTAAAAGAGTATAGTACGTTATACACACAGATAAGCTGGTCCACAGAAGGCTCCACCTTGAGAGTAAAGGCCTCGAAGGACCAACAAACGCATAATTTTTTCATAGCATAGGCTGGTGAGCGAGAAATAGGCAGGGAGCACCAATGTGAGTGATGCTAGGTCGTTATCATGAGTTGACCAACCTTGCGCTCCTGGACTTTGCCATTCACAGAGGTCCACTTCTGCTCCAGGATGGACATGCTGTGCTCCGTGCTGGAGCCGCGCGCCACGTTGTTACGCTCCAGCATCCTGTGGATGGCGTTCCTCACGTCCGTGTACGCATGAAGCTTCGACTCCATCTCCACACACAATTCCTGCCATGAACGGAGAAGATAAACACGTGTTTAAACGTGTGTTGGGAATTTCTGCCTAAAATACAAAATATTATAAAAATATATCAGCTTATATCTCAGTAAATGTGATGACCACATTCATGACTGTGGTATCATTGGAAATGTTACCCCTTGTTGTTTAGGTGGATATTCTAATAAATTACCCATTCTATATGGGATATTGGTATTTAAGGGGTTTATTTATACACACTATGCTGATATAGTAATGTAGTGAATGATCAGGGAGGTCAGTCTCACCAGGTGAGCATTGAGCCTCTCATTGGCTGAGTCGGGCATGCCCCACACTGTTCTGGTGGAAGACAACCTCAGGTCTGTGTTCTCCAGCCACTGGAGGAGATCCTGGATCTCCATCGTAACATCTTGCACCTGTGAGGATAACAATATATATCGAGGGATTGGACAGGGATAACAAGTGAGCAAACAAATTTGATACAAAAACACAGTGACCACAAGAGGGCACTGTTGTGGAGTGACAATGAATCGGATGAAAAAGGACATTTATACGTCCTTGATAAAGAAAAATAATAATAACTGTGCAACGGAGTACAACACCAAATCCATATTCAACAATCCGTTTTCTAGCCAGATCTTGTGGTGTTTGTCAGTGGTCACCTGGCTGAGGTTGTTCTCCAGCTCCAGCTGTCTGCGCTCCGTCTCACATCGGACGAACTCCCAGCGTTCATTGAGCAGCTCCAGCAGAGAGGGCAGTCCGTGGGAGCCATCCCCGGAACCCGCCTCCAGCAACCCGCGGCCCGCCAGGTTCAGGGCCTCCACCGTACGCACCCGGGACATGACGTCATTCCTCAGAACCTTGGGACGAACAGTACAGAAAAAAAATACATTGGCTATAAGGTACTGTTAAGCCACGACTGCATAACTTTTCTATTGAAGCTTCAGATAAATATCCGAATTTGAATGTTTAAAAAAAAAGATATATTCCATAGTATGTATTTATTCTACCCCCCCCCCCCCCCCCCCCCCCCCCAACCAACCATGCAACAAATCGAGCAGTAGCCACAGGTCGAAATCGAACAAACATTCATCACTACTAATTCGTTTTTTGTTACACTTACTTTATGCTTGGCCAGCTCTATCTCACAGGTCTGCAGGTCGATGCTGATTGGCTGCAGGCCCTGCAGTTGCTCAGCGGTTCGGGAGAGCCAGGTGTGTAGCTCGTCCAGGGTGTTCTGGAACTGACCCAGGCCCAGCAGGGCACACTCCAGTTGATGCTGCACACAAAACGCAGAGGCGCAATGATTCAACGGTTCTGCCTCGATTCAAATACACCTATACACTAATTAAGACTGATCTTAATTGGTGTGGTTAACAGGGCTCTCCGGGCTGACCTGTCTGTTGACCGTCTCGGACTCGATGCTGTCCCAGCGCTGCCTGAAGTCACACAGGGGAGAGACGGAGCCCGGACGCTCGGAGCCCGGGGCCAGCCGGCACACGAAGCGATGGTTCAGACTCTCTATCTCTATCTTCTTCTGGTACAGCTCTCGCTTGAACTCCTGAGGACGACCGCCAATGAGGGAGACAATGGTCACTTTGTTTTAGATACACTATGTACTGTAGTGTAGTCAGTATTAGACCAAGCTACGGAGGTACAATGGATTAGGCTCATAGGTGATCTGGTTTACGTCTATGAGCTCACCTTGAGATCACAAAGCTGCTCCTTGACGGATTCCAGGTCAGTCCCTACCATGAACTCCTCCGTGGACCTCAGCTCAGCCGATTTTAGCCACTCGAAGAGCCCCTTTTTGGACAAAGAGGAAATAAAGGTAATCCATTAAAGGCATCATTAATAACTTTCCTTTGTGTGAACTGGATATCTACATGATACCCGTTGAGCGGTAAATGATCCCAGTATTACGTGAGACAGCAGTAACTTGATTTGTTTTTCGAACACCCATAGCCATGTAACACTACTGATATGGTGACACATGTTATTCTAATTCTCTGTTGTTATTCTTCTCCTAAGAAAGTGTTAAACACTGGTTACACCATCCCTCCCATTAGTTTCCCATGGGCAGAGAGCTGCATATTCTGTCAGACACTCATCAGCGAGAGCCACAGGGAGCGAGAGTCATATTTCATCCAGTCCAGCCAGAGAAAGGACAAGCTCTGTGTTTGGCAGCGTGCCCACCCTACTGCTGGGGTCTGAACAGTGGAGGCCTAACGGTCCAAACTGATCCGGTTGAGACAATGAGAAATCCAAACACTGCATACTAGGGATGCACAGTGTGGCACCAAAGTTAGATCTTTCACTGTCGCACATAACAAAGGCCCACACACACACAAACCCACACACACACACACAAACATACACACACACACACACACACACACACACACACACACACACACACACACACACACACACACACACACACACACACACACACACACACACACACACACACACACAAGCGTATGCACATTTGAAAGGTTGCAAGCTTAAAACACACAGACGCTCACACACACAAAGACGGACATAGACACACACACACACGAAACATGTGCATAAGCACATGCACACACACACACAGACCATGCACACACACACACACACACACACACACACACACACACACACACACACACACACACACACACACACACACACACACACACACACACACACACACACACACACACACACACACACACACACACACACACCTGCATAGTATCCTGGTAGAATAGTGCCAGCTGTAGGGATTCCTCCAGCTTCTTATGACACTCATGCCACAACTTGCTCACGTTGTTCCATGTGCAGTAGAGCTTCAGGAAAGGAAACACAGAGGGTTCAAAGTTCAACAAGTTTGTCAAGGCAACCAAACACTGACCAAAGTATCTGTATTTTTCTGTTCTTTCACCTCGTCTAAGCTCTTTGTTACTTCCGGTTTGTCTGTGTCTCCACAGGCAGACATCAGGTCCATCCCCAGCATTCCCAGAGTGTCCAGATCTCCTTGCAGACCATCTATGTCCTCCCTCAGAGTCTGGGGGTCAAGGGTCAAACATGAACGTCACCAATGACATGAGAATATTGAGCCGTACAGATCTCTTTGGATAAAACCGACACCGTTACACACACACACACACCGCAGCATCCATTGTCGAATTCAACTGTATTGTTCCAGTAGGGGACATTCAGCTTGCAGCCAGGTTCAAAAGTAAGAACACAGTGACAACGTCCACATGGCCAACCCAAGCAGCTGAAGAGGTGGTCCAGACAGTGGGGGTGTGGTGCCACCAACCTGCATACTCTCCAGGCTTTGCCGGATGGTCTCTGAGTCTGTGCGGCTGCCATTGAGGTCAAGGACGGCCTGCTGCGCGTCGCTGAGCGCCGCCGTCAGATCTCCGATGTCGCTCCAGAACTTCAGGGCTAGATCCAATATTTTGAGGAGCCAGCGATCCCTTTCTTCGGCCTCCTCGTGGGTCTCCACCCACAGCTGCGAGAGACTGGACACCCTCTCTTGGATGGCTGGAATCAATAAAAAATTTACGAACACATAAAGTTACAAATATCGCTGTTTAAGCAATATCTTTTTTTTTTTTTCCTACACATGAACATCAACTGAAAAGACTACACATGAGCTTTACCTTTCCCTATGGAGTCGTCCCCTGCGGCCTGGGTGTTGGCCAGCAGCTCGTCCGCCTGGGTCTTGACGCTGGCCAGGCCCAGCTCCAGCTTGACCAGCTCGGCCAGGGTGTGCTTGTTGTCCTGCAGCTGCTCCTGGATCCTGGGGGCCAGACCCTGCAGCGAGGCGGGACACTGCACGCGGCACCGCAGCCGCTCCAGGCTCTCTCGGACCAGCGTCATCCTCTCGTTCAGCTGTAGGCGCGGCCACAGTAAGACGTTTGTTTCTTCGTGTTTGTGTGTGCGTGTGTTTGTGTTGAGTGTGCATGTGTGTGTGTGTGTGTGTGTGTGTGTGTGTGTGGGGGGGGGTTTGTTTTGTTCACAGTTACAATTGTATTTGTTTCAGATGGGGGATCGCTGATTTATAAGCGATAGATATTGGATGATGCATTTCTGATTTATTTTTTTTGCATACGATTATGTGATATGATTTCTGGCCCCAAGCAAACAATGCAATGCACATGGATTGACGTTGGCATGAAGATATTTGAAGATGTCGACCGGGTTCAAACAATGTTAAAAAGTTAAGAAACAAGGGTTCCCAGGCCAGACACAGGGCTGACTGCATGTCCACGGTGTGGTGGAGGGGAGGGGTCATGCAGGGTCACCATCACCTGAGCGAAGCGAGGGAGGGACTCCTCCAACAGTGCGGCAGCCTCCCTGACCCGGTCCCTGATGGCACTGTGCCGCTGCTCGGCCTCAGTGGCCTGCCTGTGGAACTCCTCCCCCTGGCCGGGGTTGAGCTCTGACAGGCGCTTGCCAACGGAGCACAGCCTGGTGACCAGGGGCCTGTGCTCTGCGATGGACTCCCGCAGACCCTGGGGGCAGGGGGGTGAGAGCCACAGATAAGGAACACAATGTGGAGACGGATGAATAGGTTGACATTTACATTTATTTTGTATTGCAATATTTTCCTGTGGAAAATAGGTACATTGATTTGAATATATTGTATCTATCTAATTATGATTTAAAGATAAAAGGAATGCATTCAGACTTTTAGGGGTTTAATTAAAAACAGAACAAAGCGTTCAGTCATTGCTCTTGAGGACAATGACCTAGTTGTTGAACAGAGGGGGGGCGGAGAGAGGAAGTGCTTGGAGAAGCGTTTCTGCGGTACCTGTAACAGGTCTTGTTGCTCCCGGAAGGCTTCGTAGCTAATGGTGCTCAGTGAGAGCTGGCCAATAAGGGCTTGGGTTTCTTGTAACCATGGCGACACCTCGGCAATGCCCTCTGAGAACTGTAGCAGGAGCGACTGAGCATGCTCAAGGTGCAGCACCATGTGGGAATTGGTGGCTGCGGTAGTGTTGCATTGTTCCTGTAAGGCCTCAATTGTGTTCTATGAATGAGAGAGAGATCCAATAAACATGTAGAACAATTCCCTAATTTCACTGTAATAATAAGCGTTAATGATAAGTGTTGTTATTGTACCTGCAGTTCACCCGTCTCCCCTTCATCACTGTATGTGAGCAGGATTTCAGAAATCTTCACCATCTTTTCGAGGTTAAACCTATGTTGAAGAATCTCCACGGCCAAAATCTGTGTCAAGGAAATAATATACTTACAATAACACCCTTACAAAACATGTTAGATATCTGCTAATATAATATCAAAAACTAAGTACAGACATTTAATATGTAAGTCATTCCTATTAGATATTTAGATAAACTTTCTGACCTTCTGCTCATAGAGTTGTTCCGCTATGAGATTTGGATCCAGAGAAATGGTCTTCAGCTTTTCAAGATTCAGCGCTGTGCTCTTGAACCAGGCCATCTCTTTCAGTACAGCCTGCTCCAACTGGGTCGCATGAGAAGGGAAAATGTGGTAGCATGCATAGGTCTTCAAACTTCAAAACAGCCATTCTAAAAGTGTTTCAATTTGGTTGAGGTGGGTCTGGCGAGTTCCTGATTTATCACGGACATCCGATTATTTCCCTCATTTCACAAACACCAATACAAACCCATAGATAAGTATATCCTATACAAATAGTCTTGAGAATCGCGGCTCCGTTACCATCTGCCTCTCAGCAGCACAGAGCGCTGCGTCCCCAGCGTGGGCCTGAGCCCCGGCCGGCCCCAGGAGCTCCCTCTCGATGCGGCCCAGCCACAGGTGAAGGTCTTCCTGGCTGGAGCTGCAGCGACTGCAGGCCTCCAGGGCCTGCTCCAGCCGCTGCAGCACGTCCAGGCTGCTCAGGCTCAGCACCGAGCTGCGGATCCGCAGTGAGTCCATCTTCTCCTGCACCAGCTGGGCTTCCTCCTCTGGAACAGGATCAGGAAGTAAGGGGACAGTTTGACAGTGATCTCTTTGGACAATTTCATGGTACTGTCCACATGGAAGAGAATACAGCGAGAGGTTTTGGGTTATTTTATAATTACCGGAAATAGCTTCCATTAGGTTGTGCCCTGTTTGCTGTACGTTCCCCAACTCTGTGTTTTTGACTTTGATCTCTTCGACAAAAGCCTAAGAGTGGAGAGATGGAATTGAATCAGAACCTGTGTATGAATCGTTTAGTCAGACTGTGGCCTTCAAACACACAACACAACCACAGCGATCATCATGGGAGATGTCTAGACCTTGGCACGCTCCGTGGCCTCTGGTAGATGCAGCATCAATCTCTCAGAGTTGCGTAACTCTGCCAGGCCTTGCTCCACGGACATCAGCCACTGCTGAAGGCCGTCCACTCCTTCTTGAAAGAGTTGTGTCCTGGGCAGGATTAACTCTAGGCTTGATCTCCTGCCAAAACAATACAAAGCAATCAATGTTAGGTTCAATCTACAAGCTCAGAATGTTTTGATAAAGCTGGCCCTTCATCACAACAGCCACACTCAAAGAATACTTTTTTTTATCGTGCACTGTAATAGTGCATGTGAATGAAACCACTCTCTGCTCCAGATTTGAATCATCCAGCTGGGCTTTCTCTATTGTTGCCAGACAAAGTGCTGACCTTTGCTCTGCACCCAGAATCAAGGCCTCCCACTTCTGCTTGAGGGTGGACAGCTTGACCTTGGCCTCTACCCACTCGTCTCCTGGGTGGGCCTCCACAAGCGCAGGGCCCTCCGAGATGGTGAACTCCATGCTCTTCCTACGGTCAGCCAGGAGGCGGAGCAGCAGCTGTGGAGTGGCAACAAAGAGGGCTCTCAGGTAAAACCTCAAAGAGTTACGGCCTTAGGTATACCCTTTCTGGTTGATTACATGCATCCTCCCGAAAAAATTGAATGAAAATCTTTTAATGTCATTTAATCCTCAGGAGAGAAAACTACATTCTGATTGTGCCAACTATCTGGCACACATGTTAACCTAATGGTAATTAAATTGTATACTGCTCCCATTTCTTTGTGTCAGTGTTGAGTAAGACCTGGCTTGTATGTCAGGTTCACATTGTTAAGGATCAGGCAGGTTTTGCCTTGTTTAAAGACCTCACAATGACTGCAGTCTCTAGCTGAAAGAAGGGACAAGTCCTTTTCATACCCTCAGGAAATGTTCACGAACACTTATAGACATCCATTGTGAAGATGTACACCCTTTCAGAGATAACTCATGTGTCCTTTATCAGGTAAAGCTTTCCTCTTCCTCCTTCTTGGTTTACACAGTCATTTGTAAAATGGTATGGAGGGTTACAGTTCACAGCTGAAGTGATGCTGATCACCTTTTGTTCTTGCAGCTGCGCTTTCACCACTTTGACCTCCGACGATGGTGGCTTCTGATTGGCTGTTAGCTCCTCAATCTCACAGACCCAAGTGAGAAGAGAGTCCAGGTTTGGGAGGAAGGTCTCTGTGTCTGTCGACTCATCTCTCAGGGTTAAAGCCGATCTAGTTCCCTGGATACAGTACATAGAGTGAAGAGGTGAGAATCAGGAGCAGTGGATCGGCGGATAGATAGAGAGGGGAGGTTGAGACGTACCCTCCATCTATCCAGGCTGGAGTCCTGGTCTGAACTGGACTGTCCATCACTTTGGAGCTGCAAATCAAAAGTTCAAGAGGAAATGAGACACAAAATAGCTCTCCACAACCAATGGTCACGAATAAACACCATAGAGTTGTGGATAGCCAACAAACAGTTGAAACAAAAATGACAAAAAGTATGTATGGGTGGCAAAGCAAGAGTGGTGTTATGATATCGTGTTAGTTGTGTTCTGTTGACCTCTGCCAGTTCTTCCGCCACGCCGTTGAGCACCCTAACTGTCCTGGTGACTATTGGAGCGCCTCCTTTCTCTCCCGACGGATACTCCGTCACCTCCACGATTTCTGTCACGATCGTCTCGGTCACCTCGGTCACCTCAGTGACCTCCCGGGATGCCAGAGTCTTCCAGGACCAGGGGCTCCCCTCTCTGGAGTCCCTCCTCTGGAAGCTGGCCCGCCTCTCCGCAGAGCCCTTATCGGGGTAAGCCAGCGGGGATCTGCCGAGGTCGGGGGGCATGGTCCTCCTGGTGAGGGTCCCGGTTCGGGATGGGGTGCTGTGCCAGCCGTTGTCCAGGGTGCTGGTGCTGGTGAGGGTGGAGGCCGGGGAGCGTCGGAGGGGTTTGTCCGAGACAGGGGTGCGAACCGCTTCCTCCCTTGCCTTTTCCACCTCTTTCTCATTCTCCTTGTCGCTCTCCTTGTCGCTCTCCCTTTCGATCCTTCGCTCTTTGCCATTGGTGTCCACCCTGGCGATGTCTTGAATCACCTCTACCTGCTTGGTCCCGGGCTGAGTTTCTGGCCGCTGCCATTCTCTTTTACGCTGGTAGCACTCCTTCAGGAAGTCATCGTCTGATCTCACATGCTTAGACCTTTGGCCCAGACAGCTGGGCCGGCTGATGAGGTTACCCATAATCCTTCAGGCCAGAGGCTTGTGAGGTAAGAGGTGGGGGTGAGACCCCCTGGCCATGCATGCAGAAGATCCTTGTGGCTGCCTAGAATAAGACAAGGTGGCTTTATATCATTAAACAGATTAAATTGCATCATTCTACACACTGGCTCGTTATGGCTCTTTACATTCACTATCATTGTAAAGGCAACAAAGAGTAAAGCTATATTAGTTATTCAGAGATGGTTGATAATAAATATTTGTAACACTGTGTTCTCGAAAAGATTGATTTTGCTGTACCTTGCCAGGGAAAGCCCTGGAGGGCTAGAACTTGGCCCTTTGTCCACAATAACACCAACATAAACATGGAATGGCACTTCCCTATCGCAAATGGAGCATTTGGCTAGTGCCCTCCGTCTGCTTGGACTCAGAATCATTCAGGATCCCTCCATTGTGCCTGGCACCCCAAACACCCTGCCCTGCCAGCTCCCACCCTCTGAACACAAACAACACATCCTGGACGAGTCCAAAGGAATCCATAACAGATCTGATTAAATATGACAGCCATAGAGACACCAGGACGCCCCATCTCCATGGTTGGGGGAGGGGTTTAAACAACAGGAGGAGTTCCATGCTGATACTTACAAATACTTGACATACTTTGTATGCATAATTTCATGAAACAAGTAAGGCCAAATCTAGACAAAAAAGCAGCGGCATCAGCCCATCTGTGCTCACAGTTTCGACCGATGGGTTAAAGGTGACCGCAATTATCTCGGCCTAAGCTGGAAGGAAGCGGAAGTGAGCCAAACAGGAGATCACAGGGAGTGCCTCTGTGACCCAGTCCCCTTGAGGGAGGAGTAGACTATAGGTCAGACGGGTCAGCCAAGGTCTTGCCTGCTCACAGCAAAATACACGGGGGGCTAATAAGGGACATCTGCGGAGGGAATTGTAGAGTTGTCTCCATGCTAGAGATCTTGTTTTGTAATTCTCGGGACAAGCAGGTGGTGGAGTGGCGCTAATTGTTTTTTTAACACACAGTTCTATGGTCACAGGGTCACACTCATTGTGCTGGCACACAGAATCATACCACATTGCAAACCAAACCCTTTCCCCTTTTCCAAGGGTTGGCCATAAAGACGGTCTACAGCAGAGCAGAGCATTGTGTCATTCAGATGTTTAAATTATATTCTCACAGCATTACAACATGAGATGAAACATGGATAGCCCAAAAAAACAGATGTGCATTATTAGATCACGGGGTATAAATGTCATGGTTAGATTCATCTATGAGCACACATGCACATTAAGCTATAGTAACCTGGCTAGTTTCAGATGGTGTATTATGATGACGCAGAGTGCTGTCTTCCTAGGATTTGCAAGAGGCTGTGTACACAGTTACTGTGATGCCCGGGACAAAGCCTGAGGCCTAGGATCAATGATTACCATGTTAGCTCAAATTGCTGCCCAGTGGATTCCCCCGGGAGCGCAGCTAGAGTGTGCGTGGTTCAGTCCACATGGGTGAGCAATTCAGGCCAGCGGACGCAGAAGGTGGTCTGATATGGCACCTGGTGGTCTGTAGGCTACACCGTGGTGTTCTCCCCTCTAGGGATTGGCTTTTAATCTCATGACTTTCAGTTGTGTAGATATGTGCAATTGGGCATTTGCTTACCTGCAAACATTTGGATTTTGTGGGTCATTTGTTTTAAATCCACTTACTATCACATTATGTGGGGCAATCAATTGCAGAAAAAATATATTTAACATAGCTCTTATCCTTGCGTTATTATACCCTCACTAAAAGCAAGGCTAGGAACTAGTCAAACATTTAACCCATCTAGTAAATGACCCAGACATCCCCCCACTTAACCTGCCTTGAAGTGGCCCTTAATTCAGGCCCTGCCTTTCTCCACACACTGATTTATGATACATGACTGCACTCACTCCATTCCCTGATGAATCTAATTACAGCCATGTTGCTTCTCAGGGATTCATAGAAAGATACATTACAATCTGCAAAACTAAAGGAAAATGCCAAAGAACATACTAGCAGCACATTACAATATTACCAAAATATTATATATTAATATTTTTTATGTTTTATCTGTTAAAAATCGAACAGCTCAAAACCGACATGTGTGTGTGTTTCATTGCACCACCCACGCCCACCAGTACAAAGGCACTGAGCATGGTGTGTAGTTTCAATTGATTCATTTTCATGATGCGAACCCGCCCATGAAATGACTCATACTACATTGCGTCCACGTGGTTAAATTAGCGACTGAACAATAACCATGAATCAAGACGGAAGGGGTCCCATGATAGTGTGTCTCTATATTGGGAGCTACTCAAGTAGTAATCACGTGAGTGTTTCCATATCTAGGCTGACAGCTGTGCATTCACCCATGTTGCTCCTAACATCTTAGGTGGATGCTGCACAAGGTCATCGCACAGACAGCCCTGCCAGAGTGAGTGACATATTGAATCAGTCTTCAAAAGATATATAATTTCTAAATATCAAAAAATATATCAGCACTGGGCCACGAATGTTGTTTAAATATATCAACAGAATTTGCAATCAATAAATCCACATGCCAGCTGAACTGTATCTGATCCTACTACAGCATGCTACTTATTTTCTGCCTGATCAAAATGCCACGTGCTTGGCCAATGTACACCCACAATTATTTCCACCAGTTAATAAAGAAAAATACAACCAAACAAATATAAATTCTTCAATTGAAGACATCATACTTACAAAAGAATAATCCGTCCACACAGAGAGGAATGTTCAATGTTATCAGTTCCAATCACAACACGTCACTAGGTGCCCATGCCACTCGCACCCTTTAGCCTAGGAGCTATTCCCAGCAAATAAATGACATCACGCTCAATTTGAAATGAGTCACATGGCTTTGTGCTGCTTTACCCTGCCCAGCAAATTCCAAAAACCAACTTTCCCTTAGCCAATCGCCGCCCACCAGCAGACTTGGCGGTTTGAGCCCATGTGAACAACTTACCCAGCAGCGCAGATGGGCGCAACGGCTAGAGTTGAGGAATTCCACGAGTCCTCCAGCACCATTCAGATTAGGGGCACCGAGAGTGCACACAAAAAGATCCAGCTTTGTCTGAGCATCCTTTGAATGCTCTCCAGTTTCCCCAGCATCCCAAATAGAAGGTTCCTCACACACATGCAAGCTTCCACCTCCCCCCCCCCCTCTTCCAAACACACACACACACACACTAAATCAACCCCACTCATTCACCCTTGCTCACATACGAACACACTTTCTGAACACAGTCACACATGCCCTGATAACTCGCTTTTCCCGTTGCCCACGGCCACAGGCAAACAATGTCCTCCTCTCCCCTCACGGTGGTACCCCTCCCCTCACGCTCCCCCTCCCACCCACCCAGTCAGCCCCGCTCCTCTCTCCTCTCCCTCTCTCCTTTGTTGTGGGGAGCCGTGATAGAGGAATTCCCTTGTTAGGACCGCCAGTAGGATAGCGCTCCCAGATGAAGAAGACAATGTAGTCCAACGGCACAGCAGTACATCCGCAGCTCCCCAGCCAAGATCAGATATTTTCTGTCTCTCATGGAGGGGTAGATTTGGCCAGTTCCTCTATTATAGCAGCAGCAGTGGTAGCGGCACCACCAGCAGCAGTGACAGGCTTCCCAGTTCTGCCAAACCGTCACACCCCTGTATCAGGCTTGTTAGGCAGTGAGGGTGCACCCTTACCTTCCCCTAGCCTACTCGCTCTGTGCCTGCTAGCCCCCTCTCTTCGAAAGCCCCTCCTCCTGATTTTCTTTTGCCTCAGAAATTCCATACGGTTTTCTGGGGATTGGGGGTGTAACAGAAAAAAAAATGTTTTCAAAAGACCCCAACACTGCCCCCTCGAAACATTCACATGTTAAGTGACAGCTGCCCCAAACTCACTCTGTCTCTCTCTCTGTCTCGCCTCTCCCCCGCTCTCTATATCTCTCTTACTCTCCCTCTCTCACACACACACTCTGTGTGACTCTGTCTCTCTTCAGCTCACTCAGCGATTGCTGGGGAGTAGCAGAGCCGACCACAAAAGGAGGGACCCCCACCCACGAAACCAACCATCTCCTCCGTCTCCCACCCCCCACTCTCTGACCTTCTTCCTGTCCCAGTCCCCATTCAGAGTCAGCGAAGTCGTCGCCACAGCAGGGACAAAGACAACTAATTACAGTAAAACATCTCAGATTACTCTCTCAACTCACTTCCAGTCACCGCAACTCTGAGCCACAAACAAAGGGCCCAGTAATAAACACACACACATTCACACACATTCACCAACACACAAAGGACATTGGGTAGATAATAGTGTGTGTTTTCCCCAGATGCCTGCCTGGGAACGCGAAGGAAGCACCCCTGAGGTGAGATGCTATCGTTCTCTCTGTCCGTCGTCACAGAACAACTGCTTTCCACTCACCAAACAACATGCAAATGAGCCGATAGCAGTTAGTTCGGGTTAGGTCATATACTTTCCTTTCGATCAATAAATTATACCCTACAACCACGACAAACCAATAAAACAATGGCCTAGTGTTGGTATTATGCGTCACACAGGTATCATCCTCTTGGGAAGTGTATTCATGTCTACTCTACTGGGAACGTCCCTTCTAACTTGGAGCACAGGTGGAAGAGCAACGGCTTTAAGCCCCCCTGCTTTTGCAAGAGCACCCAAGAGACTGAAGTGTTTATCTTTTCAGACCCTATCTGACCAGTTTTACACCTCTCATTTAAACCAAGCACATCTCTGTCTCTTTTAAGCTGTCTCCTTTTTCCTTGCTTTGTCTCTCATCAATCCTTCAGTTTTTGGGGAACAAACATACCCCTATACACACATAATAATTACATTACATTATACTCCTTCTCATTCAGGATTACAGTCTTGGTGGGCAATAGAAAGGGGCTGACCAAAAGGTCAATTTCATCACTAAATCCATTCATTTGTACGGAATTGGTTCAACCATGAAATCACCACATGCACTTCTTTATGTTTTTATTATGGCCATAATATCCATAGCACTTGCATTCTTATTTGGAAGTGAGTCGGGCTTGAGTGAGTCAGGCAGTAGTTAATTATAATAAGTTATTTACTTCCATGGTTTAGGAGGAGGTTATCCCAGAGATAGCGGGCTGTATATCATACATTAACACTAACCCTTAGGGAATCAATACTGCCCTCCACAAATTGCTTTTATTGACGTCTCAAGACCAGTCATTGTCAAGACACTCTGTGAATTAATTTATGTTATATTATTGAAGAGTATTGTTAGTATTATTATTAATTAAAAATAAAAAAGAACAGTAAACACATTTAGTCCATAGCTGAGGGTTAATTTAGAGTCTATATAACTCTGCAATAAAATTCCCGGTTCATGTATGATTGAGTGCAAACACACTCTGCCAAGACGTGAAGCAGACTATTAAATATGCTCTGGGTCCAATCTGGCCATTCAGAATGAGCATGCTACTGCCAGAACCACAGCACCTACATCACAGCCCCCCTCCCATTCATGTCACCACCCCTTAATGTATGCAAAGGGGTGGTAAGGGAGACAAAAGCAGAGCCACAGAAAGGAAAACTGAAAATGCCAGTCAGCCTGGCTGCTAAGAGAGCGCGAGTGAACTGAATGTAACAACCCCACTAGGGTCATCTTATTTAACCCCTGAGGACTCCATCGCTGAAGAAAGGGTTAAATAAGGAACGTCCTCTTCCATCACACTTGAACACGACCACAATAGGGCTGAAAGATGGACATGAAATGTGTGCATCACTACGATGGACAGCCATCATGGGACGGTGGAGCGCAGCACAGAGCTTAGGCAGTGCGATCAGAATGAACCACAAAAAGGCTGTTTGTTTGGGTGTTTGTTAGAGCCAATGCTGTCAGCTGTTTAATGAGGATACAAGTGCCCACCTAGCCTCTCTTTCTCTCTGACATTCTACCCCTCACTCTCTCCCTCTCTCTCTCTCTTGAGTGCTGAGAGGAGCTGGCAGTGTTGACAACTCCACCATTTTGCCAGGGAGACAGAGGGGCAGTGACACCTGATCTCAGCTTTCAGCGTCCTCCAATCTTCTCTGTACTCATTAAATGCTTTCACCAACGCTTCCTTTCCTCTCCATTTCACTGTAATCACACACTGTAGCCTTGACCCAAAATGCTTGGGCTGATGATTCAAGAGCCACTACTGATATGTGGGATTAACACGTGGGTCCAGTCTGTACTGTGGTGGCAAAACACAGATCCTAACCTCGGATCCGGCAGACCTACTATGTTAGAAATTCTGGGAGGGAGACTCACAGAGACTTACCAATGCTGGCCAAGTTTGTATTCGCTGTTAATGGCCAATTACGTGCTGACAGATCCCTGCATCGGTTAAAACAAATACGAGGAAAAAGAAAGTGGAACCCCCCCGTTCACCCAGAGACTATATAAGACTTTACAAATCCGAACAGCAGACCGGGAAGCCAGGGCTGTACAGTGATGTAGATGGTTTACTGTCACTAAGGTTGTACCCTCCTTCAGCCATTTATCCTCAAATTAAAATGTCCTCCCTTCTGTAAAGCAGACCAAGGAGCAGCAGGTGAACATTGGTACCGAATTGTTCATGAAATTAGAACCCCATATTTAATAACGCTCTGAACCCTTGCTCAGGAGAACGGGAAAACTAAATAGATTATATGCAAGCTAGTTTCCCCCCCCCCCCCCCCCCCCCTTTTGGTCTCTTCTGCCATCAAATTAAATAAGAGCTCAATGGTTCCTCCACTCCACACACCATGTTCATTAGAAACGAAGGGGGGCTTTCGGACTGAGAGCACCATTCAGCATGCACACGGCCATTTATCACCCAAAGAAGGTGCACCCTACTGGGTTACCCAGGTCACTCGGGGCTCCCCGGGTACTGGGGCGATGGGGGGGTGGATTTAGAGTTGTATTTAGAGGATGCCAGAGTTCACACACATCATCATCATGCCGTTTGATTCAACACATCCTAAGAAGACGGGATTTACAGCCATGGGGTCCCATTGAACAAATAGGGACCCCCAATAGAGGCAATAAAGGAAGGGGCGTTCTGGTCTAAAACAATATATGTTAAATTAATATTCAGAGAAAAGTGGGTCTTACTGAAGCTAGATTACAAGTGTACTAAGAGATATAAACAACAGCTTTGCTCAGAATTCCAAGCCTAACAAAAAGGGGAAAATCAAATTTGTCCATGCCTCATAAAATGTATTTAAACCTTCGTCAGTCTTCTGGTTGAGGAGCAGAAAAGAAGGTTGACTTTTTAAGATGTGAGTGTCGGGTCAATGTTTGCTGGCTGTCAAGATGAGAGAAGAGGCGCTATAAAGGGCTGTGCTCTTTTCATTGCCCTGGTCAATCCGAGTTGTAAGGGATGTGTACATTGAGTAGTTAGGATGCAGTCTCTGCTGCAGAGCCTTGGAAACCAGCAGTCTGATACACGTAGGGCCTTCATACCTTTTCCAATGCATACTATTTGAAATAATACATCAATAAAACTATTTAATGTGAGACTACTTCTCGTTAATCTGCATCTAACTGCCGGTGACTGCATGGTAGAGAATTTAGTAGAAAAAGAGTTGAGATTGGTATCAAGGGGGTGAAACGTATTATTTTGAAGAAGGAATCAATTATTTGCTGATGCCAAAAAAAATCCTGCTTGTTCTTGTTATTTAAGTGGGTCAGATAAGTGGGTCAAAAAATAAATAAATAAATACGACGTGCTGTTATGCACCCCACAAGCAGAAAACATGCAGTACTACCACAATGTTATAGTTATTAAGATCAGTGCCTATTGTAAGAAATGGCATTAAGGGAGTATCATGTGTGTTGTCCAGGGACCTGCTCTAGACATCAACACCAGTTCCTCCGATTTCAAGAGTTAGGAAAGGCCCAATTCTCAGAAACATTCACAGACGTGGATAAGCTCTTTCCTGTAACACGCCTATTCTTCAATCAGCGAAAGGGGGAGTATTTCATTGAGAGAGCTTAGAATTAATTTTCTAAATAAGGCCCAACATTACAAGATGTGCCGGTGCATGCCCAGCCGGCATTAAAGAGCAGGTGTGTGTGTGTGTGTGTCTCCCTCCTGTGTATTGTTGAGTGGGGCTGCACTGGTAAAGGGGAGAGGAGAGGGGATTGGTGAATGGGGCGGGGTTAGCCCCATTCATGCGACTAACTAACGAGTCCCCCTAGGCCCGGACTGCTAGCAGCAGCAGAGCAGACCCGGGCTATTATCATGACAAAGGCCTGCAGTAGGATGCAGTGTGATAAAAAGATAAAAGCCCCCCCCCCCCCCTCTAACACTTGTGTTTTTTACTTCACACTCGCTCTCTCGCTGGCAGGAGAATACTAAAGTGAATCCCACACATCACGCATAACACAAGCAGACGTGGCTCTTTAGAATTCAAAATGAAAGAGAAGAATGAAGCCTTAATTATGGATAGGTTGATGTTATGATCATTATCAAATATGTATGCAAAAAACCTAACCAAAGTTATTGATAAGGATAGGTTAAACTGGTTCTGTCATACATATTTCATCATTATTTTGTTGAAATTTGCAGTAAATCAGAGAATATAATAAGGGAATAATAAAACCATTACCTAATCGAGCATATCAGGTTTGTATAAACACAGAAATTCAAAGAAAGAGCGTCGGAACCGTTTAAGCACACACTTTCAACAGGTGACTCAGCACCGGCAGCCACTCTGACATGTCAGCATGATGATATCGTCATCATTGGGGCTTTTTGATCCAAAATGTGACAATGCGACTCCCACAATATCAAATATCTCACCATGGAATTTTGTGTTTCTTCCATTTATGGAAGCAAATTCAAGACCATGCGCAGTGCATCAAGCATCTCCATGGTCAGATCGCTGCGACTGTCTGAGGATCTTGATCAGGTCTGTTTAGTTTTTTTCGTCCAGCCTCTTCTGTGTATCCTCCCATCTGAGTCTAATGTCTTTTCAGAGCGCCCGCTCATGTGTGCAGAGGGCCTCCACCGCAGAGCCACGGCTCTCTGGCCCCGCCGTCCTGGGGCCCGGGCACAATAGGCTCGCAGCCGCCCAGCCTAATCCGCTGGAGCAACCTCAGGGAGAGCAGGCAGACCTCCTTGATGGTGGAGCCGGAAGGGGGGGTCTGCCTCCTTGGAGATAGTTGGTTTAATTATAGACGTTTGCCTTTTCAAAATGTCCCTAACACTCCGTCTTTCTTGTCATCTCATTTCTTGATGTGGCCCGTGATTCCTCCTTATTGATCCTAACGCGGCGTAGACGGGCATTCTTCTGCAGGGGGGAATTGGCTGTGGCGGAGGCCATGACGGTAGACTCATAAATGGGCCATGACTCATTTCTGACACTGATTCGTGGCTCATGTTCCTCCTGCCTGCGCAATTGGGTTTCAAACGATCCTTTATAGAATTCATGCAATTTCAAAATGTCCAAAGGTCAGTTCTCCAATACAGATTGGCTGTGACATTTCCACAGGATGAGGGTGATCCTCTGTGTGTCCCAGACTGTCCCAATGTTCGTGGGATTCATTTCATTATGAGGGAGAGCACATGTGAGTGAGGATGGTGAAGAATGACAAATAAAGGGATGTTAAGCAACGGGAAAGAATGAAATGAAAAATAAGAGCAACAGTGGTAATAGACACATATCAAAACAGTAGGAACTCACAGTGGGGTCCGGGGGTGGAAGCCTCATCTCCATGCTGTTCAGCCAGTGTCTCAGAGCTCGGATTTGCCCTCTGAACTCAGACTGCCACTGGCTCAAATCGTCTGAGTCCGTCCTGAAATGACAGACGCAAACAGGACACAACAGCGGATCTTATCTTACACAGTACCGTACAGTCCATCAGTCCCATCTGCCAAACTAATAATGATCGCTTGTTCTGATATGCTTGATGCTAAGCAAAAATCAATCTCATAAAGACGTATTTTTATAGTTTTTTTAGAGTTTGGATTCAAAGGTGATGGAATAGGACAGCGTTTTGCTCAGTGGTCATTGGGTTTTACTTCATCCATTATTCAGGCATCCTTATTGGAGCGTCTTTCAGCTGTTAACTTCTAACATGTTTTCTTTATAAGCCATACCCATATCTCTGATCAGTCGACGTAGGCATCAGTGACTCTGACAAAGTTAAACCTTCCTCCTGAAAGACAAAATCATTGTTGAGAAGTGACTAATTGATCCATGTGTCAATTCGTGGACTGGTGAAACTTGTTGAAATCTCTTATTGATTGCCTTCTCTTCACTTCACAACAGCAAACACTTGATGTATGGGTAACATCCTCAGTTTACACTGCACATTATTTACCATATCAAGATTACTATCTCCTTCTTTACCTACTGCTAACCACAGGGTCCTTACCTCTATTGCACCAGTGTTTGATGGCAGGCTTGGCTGGGAATCACGCAGATCCATGTATCCAAGGGAGCCATCTAATGAATTCTGGGAGTTCTGCTGTGTTCCATTGTTTGCAGCAGGCTCTTCCAAACCCAAAGGCTAATATCGGCACAAATGGCAAATTGACACAAATGTGCAGTAATGGTCAGAGACCCTCTTGAAATTATTGATGAAATAAATAATGCATGCATTATAGTCAGAGATGATTTATATATGATTTTTGATGTTTAGGCAGCCACCCTCATAAAATTAAACTATTTTGTTTTATTTATTGACTCTTACTTCTGTCCTTGCAGAAACAAAGAACATAACATACATAAATGAACATTGTGAATCACTGATGAGGTACAGTATTTATTACGTAATGTAGGAATGTAGCATTGTCTGTATGGCATCCTTAAGATGCATAATGTCAACCATTTATAAAGTTGGAGTTAAAATGCAAGTTGCATTTGCATAAACCTCTTTATGTATTCAATATGGCTGCTGAGAGAGGTGACATGACATACTAAATCTAACACTGCCCCCATGTGGTAGACATACCAATAATCAAATACAAACACAAAAAGCATAGTTCATCGGCACACGATTGGGATAGCTACCCTAGAATGGTATATAACAGGTTTAGCTACTTTGGCTACACTTTTAATATTTTAAGGATTTGTGTTGATTTTAAAAGTATGGACAGCAGGAGAAGCTCTTCAGATAATGTTTATTTACATTAAAGTATTATAGCATGTTAATAAATCTTAAAACCATACATTAGAATCAACTCCCCATACCATTAAAATAAAAATGTTTGCCCGATGTAGTCTAAATAAGTTGCAGATAACAATTACCCTTAATAACTAACCCTCGTCATGAATGAAGAATCTTGGACATTTAAAGTTTTTATTATTTTACACGTCTGCCAAAAAATATTATTTGCAAATAATATTTTAAAATTAGTCACTCATGCAAGTCAAAACCATACCAAATAAAAACCATGAAAAACACAATGACAATCAAACAAAATGGAAAATGGAAAAAAGAGCAACAAACTACATAATGGTAAAGCATTGACATTTTCAGATTGCAAAGTGAAAAGTGACATGAAATGGAGCAATAATATCAAACACATACATTCATGCAATATACTATTGCAGCAAAGATGCCACAGTTGATAAACTATATCATAGCACTTTGGTTTGGCTGAGTTTACAGTAAAAGGAAAAAAAGAAATACAAATACTTAGTGGACTTAAGACTAGATAAATGAAGATGTACTGTACTATGGATTCAGCTAAACTCAATAAGCCAAATAAACCATATATGTATGTGTGTGATGCTAGTGTTTGAATCAACACAAGGACATATTTACACAAATATTCAAGTAATAAATGACAATTGTGAATGTAGATTATTCCCAAGAAAAGTATCCCAAGAAGGTCAGGCTCTCAACTCTCAACTCTTCCAATGTGATGTGCAACGGAAGAAACAGCATTACTCAATGGAAGATCTAGAAATAAAAATAAGTATGGATTTAGCAATAAAAAAACATGCAGATGAAAAATGAACACTGAACACAAAAGTACAAATGAAAACACAATGCAAGTAAATCAACAATGCCAAAAAAGCTTAATAATAATGGTAGCATCTATATACTCAAACTGGAGCTTTACCTCAATAGCTGGATGGGATTGATGATTGCTTTGAAAGCCACCACAGCAGACTGCTTCCTCCGAGTAATTGCTGGTGCTCCTGTGACTGAGTTTGAATGAATGATACAACTGTAAATGAGGGATAAGCGGGAATAATTAGAAACAGTACACAGAGACATGCAGACAGAGAGAGGATAGATAAGACACTTATAGGCCACAATTATAATGTTCCTTATCGATTTATCAATCAGTTTTTGTTTTGATCAATTGATTGATTGAGTATAGCCACCAAAGTTGTATGGTAACGCTAAAGGCAGCTGGTGCGAAATGATTATTCAACTGTCAAAATTGTAACAGATACATTTTAGCCAGATTATTTTGATTCAAAGTTCCGATATATATATATATATATATATATATATATATATATATATATATAAAAGTATACATATAGATTGATAGAGAAATAGTGGTTGCAGAGTGATTCATAAATAATAAGAAATAGCAATATATGGTGGCAAAAAAATGAAAGAGTGCAAAACAAATGTGATGATCAAATTTCCACTTACAAGAGCCAAAATAACAGGAGGCTGGTCAATGATGGAGAAGAGGTTCATGTCTGACATCTCCTTGGAACACTTTACTGGTACCACAACTTTATCGAGGGGGAAGGATATGAATGTCGTGTATTGTGTAATATGTTGGATGCAATGAAAAAACAAAGGTGAGTGAAAGTCCACTGAGTACAAGGGGCGGATGGCAACCTACGTGAAGGCGATTATAAAGAATTTCTCGTTAACCTTGTATTTGTTTTTCTGTAGTGTGTGATTCTTAAGTGAATCTTTTGTGTGGTTGCCATTCATATATATACAACATCTCTGCAACTTAAATGATTATTTCTTAGTATGCGCCACTGAAAATAAACATCTATAAAAAAAAGTCAATCTCAATACAAAACAGAAATCTCTTAAAACGCTATCTGTTTTGGCACTTGTCAGGTTAATGTCAAAAAAGATAAAAATAGAGGGAGTATGCGTACATTTTAAGAGAAAAATAGGAACGCTTTAAAAATAGATTTGTTTGACTTACATATAATATATATATATATTAGTTTCACAAAACATTAGTGTACATGTTTACCTATTCTCTAATGCAAAAAAGCTTTAAAAATATAAATTGATATATAGAGCAATAAACAAAAAAGTCTAAGATAATTCTAGCAAATCTTAAGGCATATGCTTAGACTGAAACAAATGTCCCTAATGTAGACAATTTCCAATATGGCCATGCAAAGGGGAAAAATAAATAATTTCCATCTTATTCTATACTATCATTCTCAATTGATTTATCAAACTATCTAGAGTGCATCACTGTCATCTGGGTCAATTTCAAAATGTCAAAGGTGTAGTTGGCTAACCCATGTTAGAATCTACGACCATAGCCGGATGAGGAGTTTGAGAATGAAGAGGAGGAGAAGTTCATGCTAAATCCAGAGCCTGCATCAATGCTGCCCCTCCGAGAGCCTGTTCTAGATCCTGTCCTGGAGCCAGTCCGTGAGCCGGCGGCAGACGTTGCCCCACTGACATTATACGGGCTGTAGAGCCCCTTGCTAGACTGGGAGGCGGCCTCAAGCAGCTTGATGCCAGTTCCTTCCTCCACCATGCATCTATCCATTGCATCTTTGAAGGAGATTTTCAGCTTTGTTTTGGGGCAAGTTATGTATTTTGAGTAAGCGCTGACATCCCTCAGCTTCTGTGCAGTGCGGGCATCAATTGAGCCCTTTTTAATGGAGTCATCTAGTGACACTCTGCCTTCAACGTCTGGCTCAATAAGACCACCGGTGAGATACTGGATCTCCAGGAAACGCTGTCCAGCCTCATAATACAACCAGCCCTTCTTAAGAGCTTGGGAAGCAGACATCCTTTCTTTAGTTCTGGGGTCTTCAAATCCATTGTATGCTTTTTGGGCTAGGCTAAGTCGATCAACCATGATTTTATCGACAAGGCCTTTCTCTGTTGCTTCGGGAACAGGGAGTCGTTCCCCAGTGGTCGGGTCGATTATACCCCCCGTGCAGGCCTGGGCCTCGAGTAACCTCTGGCCTGTAATATTGTCTACTAGGTTTCTGTGCATGGCTTCAGTGACAGAGACCTTTTCCAGGGTATCTGTGTCCAAGATCCCAGCAATTGGCCCAGTCTCTTCTGATGGATCATTCCATATCACCGCAGGTGCTTTAATGGTGGGTAGGGGACTCATAGCGAAAGAGGAGGAGGTGGATCCTGTGGTGGAACTAAATGATGATGTACGGGAACGGAATCCTCCCATGGTTCCCGAGAGCATATCAGCAAATTCACTGATGGACAAATTTCCGGAGCGGTATGTATCAAGCGAATTCTTGTCAATGAGACCACGTGCAAGAGCATCGTCAACGTCGTACTGTCTTCCGGATCTCCTGTCAGTGATGACGGATTTGACAGTGCCATCTGAGGACGTCATTGTGATCTCTTCCCATTCACACTCCTGCTCGGACAGCTCCAGATAGGTCTGGTGGTCGATGAGTCCCTTTTTGTAGGCTTCGTACACCGTCATCTCCCTGCCGGATTCTGGGTCCACGATGACAACTCTACGCTTGCGAACAGATGACTTGGATGATGACTTCCCCTCACGCTTTTTCTCCTTCAGGAGCAAAAGCACCAGACCGGTGTCTGGGTCTGTAATGCACCTCTCCATGAGTCCAAGATATGTGAGGTTCTCTTCGGTGTTGGGATCGAAGAAGCCTTTGGTGTCATCAGATGGATCAGTGAGAATCTCATTCATCTCCTCGTCGAACAGGCCACGTTTGTAGGCCACCTCTACAGGCAGACGATGACTTTCCTCTGGATCAATGATACCCCCTGTGGCAATCTGAGCCTCCAGGAGACGGATACCGTGATCTTTTAAGATCAGCCCCTTCTTCATGGCTTGGAACAGGGAAATTGTTTTGCCTGAATAAGGGTCTCTGTATCCAGTAACGGCTCTCTCAGCAGATAGGAGCTTGTCTTTGAATTCTGGCCCAACTATTCCCATTCTGACAGATTCGTGGACGGTCAATTTCAGGTTTTTAATTGGATCAATGACATAACCTGTGGCAGCTTGGGCCTCGAGCAGTTCAAAGGCAGTGCCTGGCCTGATCATGTTTTTCTTCATGGCCTGATAAATGGACAGACGGTCCATCGTGTTCTCCACATGCACTCCGGCAATACAGCTGGTTCCCTCAAGGTATCTTGATAGTCTAGCGCTAACCTCTTCCACTGTTATAAGACCTTCTTTCAACTGAGTGGCCGTCTCCTCGTCAATGATCTGTGAACGTAGGAGCTCTTCCAGTGTAATCTGTTTTCTCAAACCCTTGAACGTCAACCTCTTATCTCCAAGTGACAGAAGGCGCAGTCCACCTACCAGCTTGCATCTCTTAAGCAACTGAGAATATGACAGTTTTTCCTCTGTGACAGGGTCAACAAATCCTTTGACGTCATCACTCAGTCTTTCGTTGGTCTCCTTGTTGATGTAACCTCTTTTCAGAGCAATGTCTGCAGGCAGATGGAATTGGAACTCAGGATCTATGATGCCCCCGGTGGAATTTTGAGCCTCTAGCATTTTCAGCGCATAATCCTCCAGCACTAAGTCCTTCTTCATGGCTTGGAAGAGAGAGATAATTTTCCCACTGTATGGATCTTTGTATCCTGTCACCGCTCTTTCGGCTGATAGAAGTTTGTCATGGATTTCAGGGCCAACTACACCCTTGCGAACGGCCTCGTCGACAGTCAGTGTTTCATTTTTAAGTGGATCGACAATGAATCCTGTAGCAGCTTGTGCCTCCAAGAGGCTGAGAGCAACTTCTGGCTTCAAGAAACCTCTCTTCATTGCTTGGTAAATGCTCAATTTAGCACTAGTGTCTGTAGTTACACCAGCAACACAGCCCGTGCCATAGAGATACTGCTTCACATCGGTCATTTCCATTACGTCTCGGACCTCTCGCTTGCCTGACTTTAGGAGGTTGTACAACTCTACATTAATGATTCGAGCATTGTACAGCTCTTCGATGGTTATCCTTCTCCTTATTGTTGTGCAAGACATGGGACCATCATTCATGATGATCTCTCTCTGCTCCATGATCTCAATTATGATTATGATCATGCGCTCTTTGGTGATGTTACCGGAGCGATACTCATCCATGAGCCTCTGCCTTTCCTTCTCTGGAAGAAGATTGGAATTCATGACATCCCAGAGATTCATGGACTCGCCAGTCAGGCCTTCAATTGGAATTTCCATTTTGGTGTTGGCAAGATCACTCTGCGTTTGTTCTTCAGTGTAGAGGTATGTTTTCTCCACAATAACGGGAGTAGGAGACTGGGGCTTTGAGAGGGGAAGAAGGTACATTCCTGTCTCTGGATCTTTTGTGCACTTTTCTCTCAGCTGTTTGTATGTTACATGACCATCCGTTTCTGGGTCTGAGAATACTTTGTTGTCATCTGATTGTTCAGAGAGAGTCTTCACAATGTCTTTACTGAATATGTTCATTTTAAAAGCAATGTCAATTGGGACACGGTGACTTTTAACAGGCTCGATAATTCCTCCGGTGACCATCTGTGCTTCCAAAAATGGCATTGCATGCTCTTTCAGAACAAGGTCTTTTTCCATTGCCTCAAACAGTGAGATTTTGTTGCCTGTGAAAGGATCTTTATAGCCAGTGACCGCCTTTTCTGCAGAGAGAAGTTTTTCATGTAATTCAGGGCCAACAAGGCCTGATTTAACTGCTTCGTCTACAGACAGGCACTGGTTCTTCACTGGATCTGTAATGAAGCCAGTTGCAGCTTGGGCCTCAAGAAGTGAAAGGCCAGTCTCATGTCTCAGGAGATTTCTCTTCATGGCTTGATAAATGCTGATTTTCTCTTGTGATGTTTCAAGATACAGTCCAGCAATGCTGTCAGAGCCCTGGAGGAATTTATTTACATTGGGATTAGCACTGACCTCTTTAGGTGTTGTTTTGCCTTCCTGGATAAGGCCAAAGGTTTCCTTGTCAATGATTTTGGAATTGAACAGAGATTCAGCTGTGACTGGTGCTCTGAGACCCTTGAAACTGACCTGTTGTTCTTTCTTGGCCTCTTTCTCATCTACAACTGTGATCACAATCCTTATGATCTTTTCAATTGTAATCTTCCCAGACCTGTACTGTTTGATTAGGTCACGTCTTTGTTCCTCAGTAAGATATTCAGAGTTAATAATTTCCCAAATGGTTATCTTTCTCCCTTTGTATGGCCCTGAATTCATCTCCACAGTTGCCTGAGTCAATGCCTCTTTTGTCTGGGACTCTGTATATTTCTGAATTTCCTTTGAACTGATTGCTTGATCGGACAGGGGTAGAAGTGGGAGACCTGTTTTCTTGTCAACAATGCATCTTGCAAACAGCTGTGAGTAAGTGACTTGTTCCTGCGTGTTGGGGTCAAAGAAGTGTTGATTTTCCTTTGTTGGTTTGTTTAGAAGCTGGCTAGTCTCATTATCAAAGAAGCCTCTTTTACAGGCAACTTCTTGTGGGATGTGGTGGCTTTTAACAGGGTCAATGATGCCACCTGTGGTCAGTTGAGCATCTAGAAGTCGCATCCCTTGATCTGTAGGAATGAGATCTTTCTTCATTGCCTCAAACAGAGATACAGTCTGTCCACTGTAAGGGTCCTTATATCCAGTTACAGCTCTCTCTGCAGATAGAAGTTTTTCATGCAGCTCGGGTCCAACGATACCTGCTTTGACAGCTTCATCGACAGTATGCTTCTGATTCTTTACAGGATCAATAACATACCCTGATCCTGCTTGGGCCTCAAGCATATGCAAGGCAGGTGCTGGCCACATGATGTCCTTCTTCATAGCTTGATAGAAGGACATTGTCTCTTGGGTCGACTCGATCATCACCCCTGCAATACAGTTTGTGCCCTTCAGCGCGGTTTTGACGTCTTTTGTGTCGGACACTTCCTCTATTGTCTTCTTTCCAGTCTGAAGTTTGTTGTAGAGATCTTTGTCGATGATTTTGGATTCCAGAAGTTCAGTGGCAGGAACAGGTGCTCTCAGGCCATCAAAGGCAATCTCATTCTTCTTCTCTTTTTCCTCAGCAACAGTTATCACGATTTTTATGATCTTTTCAATTGTGATTTTTCCTGTCTTGTATTGACGGAGTAGGTCCCTTTTCTGGTCCTCTGTAAAGTATTCAGAATTGATAATTTCCCAGATTGTGACAGTCCTTCCTTGGAATTTCCCGAATGGCACAGACACTTGCGTTTTGCTGAACACATCCTTTGTCTCTTCCTCTGTGAAGATGCTTGAGCATTGAGCTGCCTTATCTGTGATTGGCAGGAGTAAAAGACCAGTGTCAGGGTCAGTGGCGCACCTTTCCATCAGCTGAGAATATGTAAGGGGTTCTTGTGTGCTTGGGTCAAAGTATCCCTTGGTGTCATCTGAAGCATTCTCCAAGCTCTTGCTCATTTCTGCATCAAAGTGACCTTGTTTGAAAGCTAATTCTTTAGGAACACGGTGGCTATTGATAGGGTCAATAATGCCTCCAGTGGCAAGCTGAGCCTCAAGGATTCGGACAGCATGATCGTGTTCAATCAGGCCCTTCTTCATAGCCTCAAAGGCAGAAATTTTGCTGCCAGTGTATGGATCTTTATAACCAATCACAGCCCTTTCGGCAAGCAGCATTTTATTATGCAGCTCTGGACCTATTAGGCTTTCCTTGACAGCCTCATTGACAGAAAGTTTCTTGTTTTGAATGGGGTCAATTAGGTAACCTGTGGCTGCCTGTGCCTCAAGAAGTATCATAGCTGTTCCTGGAGTTATCTTCTTCTCTTTTGAGGCTTGATATATTGACATTTTCTGATGGGTCGGTGACAACAGGCCAGCAATAGAGTTCTTTCCTTTGAGGATTCCTTTGAGTTTTTCAGACTGTCCAAGATCTTGCACGTTGGTTTTGCCCTTCTTCAGCTTGTCAAACTCTTTTTTGGTCAGGAGGCCAACCTCATGAAGCCTGCTGGCTGGAACCTTTTCTCGAATGCCATCGAAAGACAGAGGATCTGCCTTCCCACTGTCTACAGCATCTACACCTTGGCCATTTTGGACACTCTTTGTTGGAACCACCATCTGAGCTTCAGTTGCTTTTTGAGCCAGAATTTCAAGCTCTTTGTTTTTCTGATCTCTCTCAAGCTGCTCTAGTTTGTCACGCAAATTCTGGTTCTCCAATCCGAGTACCCGTTCCTGCTCAAGCCTCTGCCTCTCTAATTCTTGCATCTCCTTTTGCTTGTTAAGCATCTCCATCTCAGCCTCTTTTTGCTTGTTGAGGGCAGCATTCATGTTGGCCTGGAGCTTTTTCTTCTCTGCCTCCATCAGCTGTCTTTGGCGCTCCTGCTCATCTTGGAGGGCTTTGGCCTTTTTGACCTCTTCTTCAAACTGGCTTTCCAGTTTCTTCTTCTCATCTTCAATGAGTTTTTCTTTCTTAAGGAGCATCTCCTTCTCTGACAGGAAAGACTGCTGGAGCATTGTTTTCTCGTGCTCAATCTGTTTTTGCTGAGCATCAGATATCTGGATTAGAGAGACAAAAAATATAGTTAGGATATGTTTTAATTGCCACAAAATTCTCCAAACACTGCATTTATTTATTTTAACAATGGTTATTGTTTTGTAGAATGCACTCTGCTTACGCATATGGGCTCTTGTCAGTATTACAGTATACTTGTCTAGTATTCACATTACATGTATTAATTTTGTATTAAACCAATATTATTTCTTTACCTTATCAAGATAAAACACATAAATCAATGGAAAATGTATGTTCAATTATTTTTAGTCTCTCTTTGGTACCAGCATAATCACATGAAATCCACGTTAATAATTTGGATTCATTGAAAAAATATTTTATCACATTGTGCTCGAGAATATTGGGAACAGTTTTGCATTGCAACCGTTCTTTACATAGTCATTCATAATAGCCTGTAATAACTATTAACCAAATCAATTTTTGCGTTTAGAATTCCATCAACGGCATCGAAGTAGTTGACCATCTGTGGGTGAAGTCTCATGGGTTGAACAAGGCTGTTAACATTGCACCCAGAGGCATTCATTCAAAATAGTTAGACTTCTAACATCTCTTTGCAAATTGATAACAAAACCAATTTTTGCTGGTTTCCTATAAAAACAAATGATTATTTGTAAATGTTAACATTCCGTCGATATGCAGAATAACATTATAGGCCATAACCTTTCTCTCTGAGCTGCAAGTGTAATACTTTGATACACGCTTTTAGCAAAGGATGTTTTTTATTGCCTTGAAATGTTGAAATGATCATTATAATTTATAATTATATTCGTCAAAATTGATTGCGTTAGACCCTCGTCTGTGGTCAATGATTTTGAAATAATATGATGCATTGTTAATCATATTCATGGGACTTGAATAATAGGTGTCCATAGCTGTTTTTATTGAAAGGTGTCTTTTAGTATCTGCCAAATATCAGGATGATACAGGCAGATTTAATATCTATTCATTATTTATAATTATTCATTTTAATTGTACATGTTTCTTATAATTGCATATCTGAATATAGAACATTTTTCCTAGCCTTCATTGACGATTTCTTTGTTGAAATGCAATTGTGAAATATGAATTGATGTCATAAAATAAGATAAATAGTCCAACATTCCAGACATTCCAACATTCCAGACATGATTTGCATGAGCACAGTGCACTGTACAAAAAAACAACGATTCGAAATCAAAAGGATGTGGATTGATGATTAGTAATTTGGGTGAAAGAGATAACGGCGGAGGTGTAGAGAAATGATTTGGAAAGAAAGTTAGTTTGATAGAGAGGGTTAACAATGACATAGACTGCTCCGTCATGTCATCCTTTACACAATACCTCTTTGGATTTATTTTGAAGTTCTTCGGCTTCCTTTTTCAGTTTATCCTTCTCGTTCTCTAGGTCTGCAAAAGCTTTGCGTAAGTCACCGGCCTCTTTACTGCTGAACTGCTGAACCTCTAGGTTTTTTATCTCTATCTCATGAAGCCTGGCAGCGATCGTGTCAGCTTGCTTCTTGAACTTCTTCGCCTCCTCTTGGGCTTTGCTCTGACCGTCACTAAGTTGAGAAACCTCGAGTTTGAGTTTTTCTGCCTCAGCTATGATCTCCAGTTTTCTTCTCCTCTCCGCCTCAAGAGACTTCTGGTAGCCCTCAGTTTCTTCTTGGAGACGCTGCTGCATGAGCTGTTTGTCCTTGAGCAGTTTCTGAGCTTGTTCTTGAGCCTGGTCCTTTTGTCTCTGAAGCATTTCGGCCTCGGCTTTCAGTGTGGAGGCCTCTTGTATGGCTTGCATTTTTTCTTTGAGCATCTTCTCTGCAAGAGCTCTTTGCTGACTAAGCTCATCTTCCGCCGCTTGTCTCAGGTGGGCCGCCTCTTGGGCTTCCACACTCAGTCTGGCGGCCTCCTCAGAAAGCTTCTTCATGTTCTCAGCCTTGTCTGCAAGGAATTTCTGCGTGTTCTCATTTTCTTTTTTGATAAGGCGCTGGTTTTCCCCTTCTATTCTTAGTTTCTGTTTGAGCAGCTCCTCCATGTGGACCTTTACTTTGAAAAGCTCCTCCTCCACTTGGGCCTTTTGCTTGACCGCATCGCCAACCTCATCTTTCAAGCGTTGGAGCTCGTCATCCAAGACATATTTCTGCTTATCTGTTTCATCAAGCTGAAGTTTAACCTTTGTAAGCTCTTGTTCCACTTGGAATTTTTGCTTCAAAGTTTGCTCTGCCAGTTTCTTGTGCTTTGCCATTTCGGCATCAGCCCGTTCTTTCTGTTTGAGTGCAGCAGCCTCGGCCTGTCCTCTTTTAGCAGCTTCAAATTCAGCCTCCTTCCTCAACCTCTCTGCATCCTCCTGGGCTTTTTGTTGAACTAAAGCTTCTTGTTCAGCCAACAGTTTTTGGCGCTCTGCCTCTTCTGCTTGTTGACGTAGGAGAGCAGCCTCATTTTCTGCATTCTTCCGAGCAGCTTCTGCCTCTTTGGCTAGTTTCTTGGCCTTCTCATACTCCGCTTTGAGTTTTTGCTGCCCGATGTTGTCTTCTTGTTGTTGCTCGAGGACACTTTGAACTTGATGCTCAGCCGCGCTGCACTTCTGGGCTGCCTGTTGGGCTACGATGATCTGTTTTTCTGCTTCCATGTCAGCCTCCTCCTTCTGCTTTCTGGCTTCTTCAGCTCTCTTTTTCAGACGCTCAACCTCGTCTTGGGCAATCTTGCGTTGCCTGCCAGCTTCTGCCTCTGCGGCCGCGATTTTCTTCACCTTTTCTTCGGCTTCCCTTCTTCTGTGCTCCTCTACAAGGGAAAGCTTCCGGAGTTTTTCTGCCTCTTCTTCAGCTCGAAGTCGACTTTGTTGAGTTTCTTCTGCAATGTTTTTCAGTTTGTTGAGCTCAAGCTCCAAATCAAGCTTTCCGGAAGAGGCCTTTTCGAAGTTGACCTTAAGAATTCGGATCTCTTCTTCCACAATTCTTCTCTGCTTCAGAGTGTCATCCACGATCGCCTTTTGTCTCTCCATTTCAACCTCAGAGGATTTCTTGAGCTGGACTATCTTCAATTCGATGTCTTGTTTGTGCTGGTTGGCTTGGTCTTCAAGTGCCTTCCTTTGGTAAGCCTCATCTTCAGCATGACGCCTGAGTCTTTCATTTTCAGCCTCCTTCTCTTTCAGGGCGATCTCAGCCTCTGTTTTTGAGCGGGTAGCTTCGTTAATGGCAGCAAGCTTCTCCTTGAGGATCCTTTCAGCTTCTCCTCTCTGGCGAGCAGCTTCGTCCTCGGCGACTTGACGTTGGCGCTTTGCCTCTTCGACAATTGATCTCAGTTTGCCTGCCTCCTCAGCTAGGTCCTTCATTTTGGCAGCTTCGTTCTCCAGGAGTTGCTTGCTCTTCTCGGTCTTAGACATGCTCTCTTTTTCCGCCTTGTTTTTTGATTCAATAAGCAGATCCATTTCACTGCGCACTTTGGCCAGCTCATCCTCCAGTTGTTTTCTTTGTTGTTGGGCAGCAACCACTTCGTTCTTCAGGCGGTAAAGTTCATTGTCGAGAAGAGACCTCTGTTGTTCAGCATGGTCAAAGTCTGCCCTCAGGCGGATCAGCTCTTGTTCTGCGTTGAGTTTCTGCTCAGCTGTTCCCTCAGCCAGCTTCCTCTGCCTCTCAAGTTCATTTTCGGCCATCTCCTTCTGTTTCAGGGCAGACTCCTCTGCTTTGGCTCTCCTTTTGGCCTCACGCTCTGCCTCCTCCTTTTGTTTTTCTGCTTCTTCTTGGGTAACAGTCTTTTTCTGGGCTTCTTCCTCAGCCTGGAGTCTCAGACGGAGGGCCTCGTTGGCTTTTTGACGCCACTTTTCAAGCTCTTTTTCAGCCTCCTCCCTGGCAGACTCAGCGTCCTCCTGTTGCTTCTTGAGTCTTGCTGCATCTTGCTGCAGCTGGAGAACAGTGCCATGCTCTTGTTTGAGGGATTCCTCCAACTTGGTAGTCTTCTCCACATAGGACATGCGCTTGCTTTGGAGCTCAGCAGCTGCGCTCTTCTGGGCTGCTTGGTGGGCCACCTTGATTTGCCTTTCCTTCTCTATTTCTGCCTGCTTCATTTGTTGCACGGCCTCCTCTGCTTGCATCTTGAGGTTTTCCAGGTCTTCAAGGGCCCGTTGTTTTTGCTTGGCAGCCTCCTTCTCAGCTTCTGATTTCAGTTTGAGTTCCTCCTCCGCTGCGCGTTTTTTATGCGTCTCTTCGTTGACTTGTATGCGGAGCTTCTCTGCCTCTTCTTGAGCTGCTTTTCTGAGTCTCTCAGCCTCCTCTGCCTTGTCACGAAGCTGGTGTAGCTCAGACTCTGCAACAGACTTCTGTTTTACTGTTGTCTCAAGTTGAATTCTAATGATGCGGATTTCTTCCTCGATCTTAGTGCGGCTATATAAGGCTTCATCCACTTGTTGGCTTTTGTTCTTTATTTGCTGCTCTGAGAGGTTTTTGAGCTCATGCAGCTCCTGCTGGATGTTTTGCTTCTGATTCTGTGCATCAACAGCGACAATATCTCGCCGGCTGACTTCTTCCTGCATTTTGAGCTTTAGCTCCAGGGCTTCTTGCTCTGCCTTTGCAATTGCCTTTGCGTGTGATTCAGCTAACTGTTTTTGTTTTGCTAACTCGGCCTGTATTTCTGCAAATTTTTTCTGCTCTTCCACTTTGTGTTTCTGGGCAGCTTTCTGTATTAGTGGAAGGAAATGGTAAAGAAAGGATCATAATCAAGCAAGACGTTACATTAATTGGCTCCTGTGGAAAGTGGATTGGAATTGCGATTGTTTTCTGTAATCACATTCCAATCACACTTGGAAAGAGAGCGACTTAATGTATCGTCTTACTTATTAAATGTTAATGTAAAAGGTTAGGTTAGAGTTCACAACAAACATTACGGTGCAATGGATATTAAAATGGATGTTAAAATCACGATGCAGTTAAAAAATATGATCAAACACGAACAAACACAAGCATTGTTAAAGAAAATAATGGATGATGGTAGGGTTGTGGTGGAGGTGGTTGATGTGGTGGCAGGTGAGTGATGGCAATTGAAAAACATGAACAACTACATCACTTCACAACACATGTGGCATGCAGCTGTAGCTTCTCTTGCAATAACTCCTTTAAATGCAGTTAAATAGAAGTTAAATATCAACATGAATTCACTGATATTATTTGAACAGGTTTTTTTTATAGCATTGGCAGTAATCTAACTATTGCCTGTTTTGCAAACAATATTCCTTTCATCCTAAATTTTTTTTAATTTGTATTCTTGAAACAATTCAATATTAGTAAAGATAACATTATTAACACTGTACATGTGTTTCAAAGCTCCATTCATATTATTAAATAAAATAACGCTTTAATCCTTTGTTTAATCTTTTTGCATCCATTCCCACAGCATCTCACTTCATGCACAAGGAGCTCTTTATGTCGCTATTCTTCAAGAAGTAGGCAAGCAGAGGTCAGAAAGGTGAGGCAGTTGTTAAAGGAGGCAAAAAGCAATTTCATGTTTTAAAACAAAACCTTTGAAAGGGTAAGCAATGACATTGCTTATGATAAAAAGAGAAGGAAGAACTATAGCATATAAGAATAAATGACATTTATACATAATATATAGCAGATTGAGAAGGCATGAAAGTGGAAGAGAACATGTGAGATTACATGAGAGAGCAAGATAATGTGTTATTAAGGTACCTTAAGTATAGAGTATAGTTTACCTCTTTAGAGCCCAAACAAGTTAAGCTTTGACCATGCCAAAGCATTGGCAAGCAGTTAAGAGAATCAAAGAAAAGAATGAAACGTTAGGGTTAGAAAAAGTTTGCACATTTGAAAGTAGTTAATTTTGGCCATGGAGAGCTAAAGACCAAAGTTGCAGGGTCTTTGGCTGAAGCATTTAGTAGGAACTGTGAAATGTACAGCCGAATGACAAAAACATAGGCAGTTATATAGCAAGAAAACAAAAGGTGCATAGTGAAACAAAGGATTATACTATATTATACCATTATACTAACATAACAAAACTAATGCATTATGAATGAGGGATGGATGGTTTGGCCCAAAATTAAATTGTATTAATGCAAGATTGAACGATGCTCTACACTAACACTGCATACGTTTGGTCGAAAACTGACGTTTTAATAAAACTCATGCGTCATACTTAATTTTAGAAATGCATTTTGTTATTACACACCATTGCATTAACCCTATATTGCTCCCTGCTTTTTTGTTGTGCTAATATTATTTGAAGAACAACACTCAACTAATAATCATACACTGCAAAAAACCTTGCGGATCAGCTACAGCATGCCAATGCTCCACACTTTTAGTCAATGAAAGTGTAAAAGTTGTCACCAGTAATTCACTGGATTCAATTTACTGTGTGTGTGTGTGTGTGTGTGTGTGTGTGTGTGTGTGTGTGTGTGTGTGTGTGTGTGTGTGTGTCTGTGTGTGTGTGTGTAAATGTCTGAACGTGTGTGTGTGCATGTGTGTTGGTATGCATAGCTTTTGTTCTGTGGGCACTTGTGAATGTTGATATGCGTGAATGCAGGTGAGAGGGAGAGAGAGAGTTGGTTATGTGTGGGTGCATGCATGGGTTTTGGTGGGTGAGCGGAGTGAGCGGACGGTCGGTCGGTCGGTCGGTGCTGTTTGGTCAAGGTAAGGTTTTGGGGGTTCCGCGCATCGGTAGGACCCCGCGGGTTGTCACGAACCTCCTCGTCCTCCAGGCGGCGCTGTGTGTCGGTGATGAACTTGATGTACTGGCTGGTGAGGGTCATCAGCTCGCTGTAGCGTGTCCTCAGCGTCACGTACTAGGGGAAACATTTCAACATGCACCACATTCAGCAGGGGGGCCTCTGAGACGAAGCTTCCTGACCTTTTGGCCACGACCGGCGACTTGATCAGATTTAAAGTCGTAGGATGTGATGATGAAAAAACATGATATTTCTAAGATATATTAAGAGCAATATTTCATACACAGTAGATGTGAAATGTCAAATGAAACAAATGGTAAAAAGTTATAATTATATTAGAAGAAGATACATTTCATTAGCTCACTAGCCTTGCCTTATCGATGTTTGGAATTCAAACAAATGTTATGGCACACCAAACTCTTCCTCAGGGAACGCCTGTGTGTCTTGCCCCAAAGTTTGGGAAAAGGGCTCTAAGTGATACCAGGGATGTATCTCTGCATCGTCTGATACATGGTGATAAGGAACACACACAGACCTCCTGGATGATGTTATCAGAAGCGGAGTCCATCTTGTTCTTCTTCATGGGTGACGTGAGGGGTTCCACTTGAGCTTTGTAGGCCACCAACTGGAGTTCATAGTCCTGGAACATAACATTCAGACTCTGAGTCTCAGTAAATAAATCCCAGAATAAACTAAACAGATACAATGTGAAAGAAAAATGATTTTACATTTTTAATTACAAATTAAAATATAAAAATATTTTAAAAAATGTGGCGTCATTTTACCTTGATGGTGTCAATGTAGGCCTTTGCGTAGTTATGACACTCATCAACCTTGTCCTTGTTGTTCTCAATCTCCTCCAGTAGTTTCTGTAGTGAAAAAATGGTTTTAATGCCATTGCATTGACAAACTAGCTGTACAGCTAGAGAGAGAGAAAGAGAGAGAGAGAGAGAGAGAGAGAGAGAGAGAGAGAGAGAGAGAGAATAGACGACACTAATGAATTGAAGAACAGTCATCTTAATACAGTACCTTCTCCTGGGCCAGTTGCTCCTTCAGTGTTTTGCTGTCGCTGATGGACACTGCCTGGATCTTCTCCTGCCTCTGCTTGGCGTCTCCGATCCACTGGATGAGCCAGGCGTAGCTCTCGCGGTAGTAGCCCAGCTGGCGGCCCAGCTGCTCCAGCTCCCTGTGGCGCAGGTCCATCTGGGTGAACACGGCCCTCCAGCGGTCCTGCAGCCCGGACAGGTGCCGGTGGTAGTGGTCCAGCTCCACGTCGCGCTCGCTGTGCACGCGCGACATGCGGTCGCTGGCCCCCGACGCCTTCTTTAGCTCCGTCTCCAGGGACTCGAAGGCCGGCTGCTCCGACTCGGCCGCCGCGTGCAGTTTCTGAAAGGGGGGGGGGGGGGGGGGGGGGGTGAAGAAAAAAGGAAGGAAGGAAGAAATAATCAATATTAATTAGAATGGTAAGAAAACATTTAAAAGGAAGCAAGAAATCCAAGGAAAGAAGAAAAAGCAAATGAACAAACCAAAAGTCAGAAAATAAAGAAACATATCGCGTTGTTTTAATTGAATGAAGACCAACCATTAAGTTCCCACATAATGAATATATATATAGATATAAAGTATGCAGAAAGCCAAGCCATGTTTGTTACCTTGAGCTCGGCCCGGCAGGTCTCAACCTCCTTGACGTCATTGGGCACGGTCTGGACGTCACGCAGCTTATCCTCGTACTTCTTGAGCACGCCCTCGGCCCCCTGGCTGCTGCGGATCACCACATCCACTGTCTTCAGCCTGGAGGTGACGAAGATGAGAAGAAACACATTGTGTCATTGGATGAATCAAATGGGTGCTCTGGCCTTCTGAGCAAAGGCATGTTCCTGAACCCTACGCGTGTGTTTCTGAACTCACTTCTCCAGGTAAACGGAGGAGAGCATGTGGGCGTGGTCCATCTTCTGCACGGTGACCTGGAGCTCGGAGCGCAGGGCCGGGGCTGACGCGGGCTGCTGGGGGGAGGACAGTACCTCCTGGGTCTTCAGGGACACCGTGTCCACCTCCTTCTTGATGCGGTCCAGTTCGTTGTGCTCTTTCTGCAGGGGAGCAACAGAGAAGGGAACGTTAAGTCAGGGCGGAGATCCTTGATCAGGGACACGTACACATTGTACAGTATGGACAACCAGGTTATGCTACGAGGTCATTGGTTTCTATTGCATTAAGTGCATTGCACACACATGAGCAGTACACATTCTTGACCGGTGGAACTGCAACAAAACAACCTATGTGATGGAGAGCCACGCCCACCCACAGTAGAAGACTATGTACAGAACATGGTGCGTCAGAGGCCTCAGCACTGTACCTTCTGCTCGCTGGTCTTGAGAAGGCATTCCTTCAGGGGCTCCTCTCCCAGGGGCCTGCGGATGCGGTTGACTGTGTGTGTCTCACAGTCCTCGATACGCACACGCAGGTCCTTCAGCTGGGAGGTGTACGACTTGCACACGGACTCATATTGCTCACCTGTGCGGTTGCATGGGTTTGAGTGAAGGAACAGAAGAGAAAGGAAACAGGGTTGAATATGTGATCATTGCAGGAATCGCAATGGTGAAATGGCATGTGGATATGAGATTGTGGACCATAGCGTTGCATGTTTAGTTTGTGTTTGTGAATTAGGGCGAATGTGTGCTCAAGACTTACATAAACATCCTTAAACAAACGTAAAGCAAGCGAGAACAAAACAGTGTTGGGTTGCAATATCTATTCAATATCTCTTCAAAGCTTACATTCAGTGATGTGTGTGCTTTGGCAGCAAGTAAACCACAATAAAAAGTACATTCAAAGCAATTGGTAACAAATAATTTAAAGCGAGAGGCTATTTAGTGATACTGTTTTACCTATGTGCATGGCAAAATAAAACATAGCTGTTCAACCACTGCATCAGAACAACTCTTACGCTGTGAACCAAACAATCAATGAACACATGCAATCATCCCAAATCCTTGTGAGCCAGATGATGCTAAACCGTGGGCGTGAATAGTATCACTTACTGTGTGGACTAAGCAACACATAGAAAATACATATTTTTGTGTTTCATCCCATTTGTGTTTCAAAAGCATAGGCCATACACATGCTCGCTGAGCCAGGCTTAAACAACATGGCCTTTGTTCAGCTTGAACGTCACTCACCTTTGGGTTTAAAAACCACTGACCCTAAAAAAGGCGAACCGACAATTACATTCAACGTTTCATACACCAGCTCCAGTATTTCTCTGTTTGCGTCCCTAACACAGGTAAAGGTACAGATTAGCGGCTACGGTTTGCAGTTGTGGCGCACTCACCTTTCTCCATGGAGCTGAGCAGGTTGTCAAAGTACTGAGTGGTCTTGTTGTACTCCCCCTCCACCTGCTGCCGGTCGTCGGGTCCAAACTGCTGGGAGTCCTGGCTGTCACGGAGGTAGTCCTGGTAGTGGAGCTGCAGGTTCCGGATCATCAGCCGGTACTCGTCTTGCTTCATGCTCTTGAACTGCGGGAGGAAGGGCGGGGTTATGTTATAGGACGTTATAAACTGCCTGCTATAACTTTTTATTACATCTTAAAGTAGTACTCTATTTTGCATCGAAGCACAACAAATATTTGATGTTTTGAAATTTGGGGCCAAAGTCCACCTTGCTCTTGTTTATAAAATAGATTGACCTGGATACGATGTTAACAATAGCTTATAGATGTATCAAAATGTGAGCAATATCACAAGGTTAACGCCCATATCATTACTGTGAATAGTGGACTGACCATGGTGATGTTCCAGGCGCGGATCACTGTGATGTCCTTCATCAGGTACTGCCATGACAGCAGACCCTTCATGTCGATGTGCATCTGCTGCCACATAGTCACCATCTGCTGGTGGCCTGCGTCCAGACTGGGGAGAGAAGAGGACGTTAGGTAAAGAGAGTTCCATGAGTGTATCATTTATAGATATAGCTCAGTTTTTAACACAACCACATAATGATTACACATACTTCCTGCATTTACTTTTCATTTGTTATACAATTCATTTGTTTCTTCATATACATTCATCATTTACTGTCCTGTATGCCAGGTGACAGAGACACACAGTTTTCCTCATTGCATCTTGCAACAAATATAGAAATCCCGTGCATCTGAACGGCTAGAGACACTGTATGGTTTAGTATAGCATAGTACAGTGTGGCATATAAATGTGTTTCCTTACCTAGCCACACTGTCCATAGCATCCTTGTTGACCGGAGGAACCATGAAGCACACGGAGGGCACTACGGCCTCGTTGCCCGATCGGTTCAGGATCTTCCACTTGAAAGGCGCAGAGTTGTTGAGCAGAGCACACTCATCTCCCTTATGGACTGTGATCTGCAAACATCAGGTCACAGGTGGAACCTAGTCAGACCACCGGTGGTGTCTTGGCTAAACAAGCCTGCAGGAACCTTTTGGATGGTCCTTGGATTTAAGGGTTAGGTTTAGACTAGACTGGTGAATATATAATGGGGAATCCTAACCTCAGCCTGCTTGAAGTCGCAGACGGCCTGGATGGGTAGCTTTCCTTTGATGGCGGTGGTGGGGTTGCGAGGCTTCAGCTGGATGATGGTGCGAGCCCTCTTGTTCAGGCTGCTCACGTTGGTCTTAACCTCGTTCAGCTGCTCCTTCTCCTCCTGTTAAAGACGCAACAACGATGACAATGTAACACCCAACAACATCACATTGGCCTCAAGCGATCTAAAAGACTTGTTTTAATCTTGAACCCTCTCACTGGTACAGGATTTGCTTTGTTTTAATGTATGTTTTTACCGATATTTGTTTGTTTATTAGTTAATTGCATTGCATTTGTAAAGTGACTTGTAAAGTGACTTCTTAAAAAAGCGTATTATCATGAACAGCCTGGGAGCACTGAGCCAGCCTACCGCAGCGTCCTGCAGAAGGTCTTCCAGGCGCGTGGCGGTGGTGGCTCGGTCGCAGCTGTACTTCTTCTTCATGTTCTCCTGCATCTTCCTCATCTGCTCCTGAGACTCCTTCACATCGGCGAAGAACTGATGGAGGGACAGACACAAGTCTTTGTTAACGTTCTGTGGCCTTCAGTTCTGTGTGGTACGCAGGGAGCACGACAAACCGCCTCATCTTCATCATCGCTGCGTGATGCGGGGCGTTCACCATCGAGAACTGAAGCGCTGCTATTTTGTGTACCTGGTAGTAGGAAGTGTTCTCTTTTTGATGAGCCTCGATGCAGCAGCACAGCTGAAGGATCCAGCTCCACTGAGTCTGCAGCGCAGCTGTGAAGGCCTGGAGGATGCAGAGACAAGGATGGGGGGAAATCAATGGAGAGGAGCTAATGGGTTGAACAACCGGTCCCAGTAGGTGCTAGGGATATATCTGTTTCATAATGAGGTAGGGACTACACCTAATGTATATTAGTTTCGGGATCAAATGATGAGCCTCTGATAATTCACAATAATCATATTTTCATGCATTTACAAAGTTATTTAGGCACTCATATGCTTTGAATAGAAGGTTGCGTGTGTTGCATAAGATGATCTATACTATGTGTTTGGAGATATTGCTGATGGTGTTGTGTTTACCTCCACTGTCTTCTTGCCCGGGTGTCCCTCCCTGATCAGTTTGTCGCCGGTGGTCTGGATGTCGTTGATCTTCTTCTCCCTAAGCTCCAGCTCCCGCATCAGACCCTGAAGACAACAGAAGAGATCTGTGTTCACAATGCGTCATATTCACTTATACCTTCTCATTCCTTCCATTCAACCCTATGGATTCACTGCTCCCTGAGGTGGTTCAGTCAAGAGCCTGATATGCGTTTGGGTTTGCAAATAAGATTATTGTTGCTATTATTGTTATTGTTGTATTGTTCGCAATACATTAATTTCGCAAACAAATTCAGAGCCAACAAATGTAAGGGACAACTGCAATAAAGTATGGGATCGGTTGAACAGGGACTGCGTCAGGCCCACCCACCGAGTAGTTGTCCTTCTTGGCGGTCATGTTGGAGTTTCTGTCGCTCCAGTCGAAGTTGACCTCCTCCTCCTCTTTGTCATTGAGCCACATCAGCTCTTTAGTGGCGGCGCTGACAAAGCCGTTCAGAGACTCCAGGTTCCTCAGGCGCGACTTGGAGGAGTTCTGAAATACGGAGCAAATCATGAGTGAAACACGGCAAATATTAATTGTAGTATAGAAATAGTCTATAACGTGGCATACATTGTGTATGATTGAGTATATTTACCAGTAGTTTGGCGTACTGAAGTTCCAGTTTACCCAGGTAATCTCTGTATGCTCCCTTACTAACAGGAGACAGCTGTCCCTAAAGAGAGTACATTTTTACTAGACTTACAGAGAAAATAGCAAAGGGACAATAACAAAGCAAGCAATCGAGAAATTATTTTGTTGAATATCGTTCAACAATATTGTTATAAAAAATTATTTCCCAAATTGTTGCAAAATTGCCCCAGGAAATCTTCCAAAATGCCCCCAAAGAACATTACATGAGGCAAAACCAGTGAGTCCTCTACCCTGGTACGTACCTCATCAGTCTTGGCCCTTTCGATCTTGGCCCGGAAGTCCTCAACGCTCTGGTGGAGACCCCGGTGGCTGCCCAGGTTGGACTCCACAGTGGGCAGGTCTGAGCCCCACTCAGACTCGTTGATGCGGCGCTGGTTCTCCTCCACCCAGGCCAGGAGGTCCTGGGCGTAGCGCAGCGTGACCCCGTCCAGCTCCGGCCGCCCCTTGGAGGACTGGCTAACCTGGGATATTTGATGCATGGTGGTCGTCAGGGTGGTCTTCTGACGCAGGTTGTGATCCGTGCGCAGGTTCACCAGGCGCTCATGGAGGCGGTAGACCCTACAGGAATGGAAACATGATAATTGGTTATTGTTTTGTTCTGCACGTATTTGGAACCAGTCCATTCATTGAAGGCAGCTGGTTAAAGCTTGAGTGGGCAATCTGGAGAAACCAGATTTTTTAAGTACCCAACCGAAAAGGTAGACAAAAAAGGTGTCCATTGAATCCTTTTACTCAAGCCAAATTAAATGAGGGATTATCTTACTACAGTCAGCAAGACTGCTGACTGTAATAAGACAGCAAGAGATTGACATTCGTTCAATTTTTTGTCATTGCATTTGATTTATTGACTGCTGTCGGGACGTAAAGAGATGTTCAACAAATAGCACTATAAATGCTTCTAAAATAAATGACCTACCCTAGTTCTAACATCTCAGAGTACAAATGTAAAAAAGAGTGAAGAAAAACCTTTGCTCTTCACTGACCTGCGATATATCTGCTCAGACTGCAGGTGGCGCCCGTCCTTCAGGAACTGCACGTCGTTGAAGAGCAGGCGGATCATGCCGTCGGCCTTATCCAGGTCCCGCTCCACCTCTGCTGTGTACCGGGCTGGTTTCCCTGAATTCAGCAGACGGAGGTCCTGCGGGTCACAACACAGATATTTAGTTTCTCCAATAATAAGACCCAGGAGAGTCACAAAGCGACAACATGGAACCGTAGCTAATGAAATACCAACTCTTCACCTCAGAGACATTACAAATTTCCCAATAGAGAGCCTTTTCATATTTCTATAGGAACATTTACCAGACATTAATAAGTGAAAATGTGAAGGTGTAAGACTATCCAGACTCCCGTTCTTTAATAGGAGGAAATATCTTGTGCCGTAGCTCATGGTGGAAAATTAAAAAAAGCCATGTGAGATGACAAAGGGATTGCTGACTAGTAATCCTGGATGAATAGAGACAGAGGGAGGGAGAGAACAGAGTCCCGTTGTTCTCCCAGGATGGTGACCTGTCTGGGACAGGGATCTGTCTCGGCCTGGGGTCTGTAGGCGCGACTCACTGTCTGCATCTGGCTGTCCAGCTGGTTGAGCTGCTCCTCACAGACTCCCGACTCCATCTGGACCTTGGTGACGATCCTCTGGAGCCTCTCAAGTCTGGGGTGGGGAACAAAAGACAAGGAGAAGGATGACGACCTTGTTTCAACATCCCAAAAGTATGACGCGAGCAACATCTGTGACTTCAGAGAGTCAGTCACTATGTTGGTTTATTGTTTTGTGTTGGTCCAATTAGTCAACCAACGTGAATACACAAAAACACAGACATTTCTATGAAAAAACAGGATACGGGAAACACGCAGCACTAAAGAAAAGCCTCGCTCAGATCAGACAGAGGTTTGTGACGGAGCAGGTAGTGTAACCTATGAGGGTCCGTCAAAAAGGCCATGGGACAAGTGACCGTCGGTTCAAAATAATCAAACAAATCCAAACAAAAAAACTAATTTTAAAGTGGGAATATTTTATCCAAATGGAGACAAAAGTGAAGCGTTTTGAGTTCAGCCACATTTCATAGCCATGAGGGAGTCCACTCAGAGAGTTGAGCAGACAGTCTTGTGACAGAAAGACCAGCCCACTACCCGGCATGACAAACTATCACTGAAATAAGGCTGGACATTTACCATGGCCCGCAAATAAAAACTAGATGTATTACTTTACTAGGCTTCCAGATCCTATTAGGGTTAGAACTAAAATACGATTAATTTTTTGACCACTCAGAAGGACATTTGAAAAACATCCATTGTCTACAAATAGGCAGCTGTGTGTGTGTGTGTGTGTGTGTGTGTGTGTGTGTGTGTGTGTGTGTGTGTGTGTGTGTGTGTGTGTGTGTGTGTGTGTGTGTGTGTGTGTGTGTGTGTGTGCGTGTGTGTTTGTTTGTGTCAGAGTGTGTGTGCATGTGTTTGTTGCATTCGTGTTCTCCACCCCTTTAAATCAACAGTGTTTAGATAGCGTTGTTGCCCGATCAAACTTTTTTTCCTTTGGAGAATTAATACTCCACTAATCAATGGAGATGATAAATACACAGTTCAATCTAAATGAATGATGACCTATATAATTCAGCTGTATGGTGCAAGCCTATTTGCTCTCTGAGGGGTAGCAATCGACAGCTATATCTGTACGAGGAACGCTGAACAAGTGAATTGTCATAACAGATACGTTTTAAAATGGCAAAATAGGAAGGTTGCCCAACCTTCCTATTTTGAAGGAAGGTTGGGCAACCTTCTTTCAAAATAGTCGTTGAACCTGCTGCAGGTTAGATTTTAGAGCAATATTTGGAGTATAATTCAAACCGAAGGTGCATGAATGCACCACATCTAACCGGCAGAGGAACGCATGGAGGGAGGGAACATAGTGTTGTTTATTTTCTAAATCTTGCTCTCTTCTACTCTCTACAGCGCTCGTGTCTTACCGACAGCAGCTTTGAGCTCACCTTTCGAACTCTATTCTGAGCAGCTTTTCTCTATCCAGGCAGGCAGAGTGCAGGCGTCCCCATTCCTTTTCCACGTCGATGGGGTGGTAACCTGGGGGCACCTTCACCTGGCCCGCACGCACCGCGCTCTGTAGGTAGATGGAACACCATGACACATCACGATAGTAGAGAATAGAGTGGAGAATAGAGCAGAGGAATGACTAGAGAATAGAATGGAGAATAGAGCAGAGGAATGAGTAGAGAATAGAGCAGAGGAATGAGTAGAGAATAGAGTGGAGAATAGAGCAGAGGAATGAGTAGAGAATAGAGCAGAGGAATGACTAGAGAATAGAGCAGAGGAATGACTAGAGAATAGAGCAGAGGAATGACTAGAGAATAGAGCAGAGGAATGAGTAGAGAATAGAGCAGAGGAATGAGTAGAGAATAGAGCAGAGGAGTGAGTAGAGAATAGATTGGAGAATAGAGCAGAGGAATGGGTAGAGAATATAAGGGAGAATAGAGTAGATAATATAGCAGAGTTAGCAGAATAAAATAGAAGACGGTATAGAAGGTACCCTCTGTAAGCATATAAGCATATAATTCCTGGACTAGAGAAATAAAGTAGGGTAGAGTTGAGAATGGAGAAGAGACTAGAGTATAGTAGAAGATGATTAAAAGAAAAATTAGTAGCGTACTACAATAAACCATGATACAATACCATGCACTAATAGAATATAGAAGGGTAGAGTTAGGGACGACTTGCCTCAAAGGTTTGATAGATCTGGTTTGAGCGGTTCTTGTCTAGCTCTTTTGCAGGCAGTTCTGTCTCTTTGAACTTTAAGAACTGGCGCCACAGGATCTGAATGGGAAACATAACAGTGGTACTTATAATAATACTTCAACAACACATGAATCATTTTGTTTTGTCTTTCCAAGAAAAAGTTGCCACTCTTTGTATCTCATTTTATGCTTTTTTCTAATTATATAGATAGGTACCTATCGCATTACTGTGGTTTTTCTTTTTAACATACATACTGAATTGACTAACTATTAAAGTTGGAATATTAATCAAAATGGGACAGCATTATAAACTTTTGATGAAAACAAAAGAAAAACCAACACACACACACACACACACACACACACACACACACACACACACACACACACACACACACACACACACATAAACACAGAGAGTGAGCGGTTAACTGTGTGACTAGAGCAGACAGGGTGTGTGTGTGGGGCGCAGCTGTATCTGGAGCTCTGGCTGGGAATGGCCCAGTGGAGTTGTGCTAAGAGTTTACAGTTGATAGATCAGGCCCTCAGGCTGTTAGTTTCACACACTACACCGTGTGCCAGCTGCCCCACCCAGCTCTCCTCATACATGATACCTTATTCATTTATGACAGTGAAGAGGACACAAGCTTCCTTTCTCTTATAGTGTGTTCTTTTATTTACACATGGTTCTATTGTGTCACTCATGTTTGTTGTATTTGTATTATTTCATTGGGCATGAACTCCCACACCCACACCTGAGCCCACACACACACCCACGCTTAACAATATTGCACTCCGCGGAGAGACCGCAGACGCGACTGTAAACAACTCTTTGAAAGCCCGATACTGAACAATAACGTCTGGGGCAACCCAAAACGGTGGTCGCTGCTCACCTCGATCTCCTCATAGCTGCCGGGGAACTTCCTCTCCCCGAAGATGGTGATGTGGTGTTGGATCCACTGCAGCAGCAGGGTGACCAGCTCATAGTACTCCTGCCAGCGTAGCTCCAGCTGCTCCAGCAAGCACAGCGACACAGGGGCAACAAAATAACAAGCAGCAAGGAAGTCAGTTGGGTGGACAGGGAGGACAGGAGGGCTATTTTCACCCTGTTGTTTCCCATGTTTCCCAGGGGCCCCACCGACACCATGCTAACTTAATTTGGTATCGACAGGCCTGGCGTTGTGCTGCACCAAGCGCTTATTGAAAAAAGAGAGAGAGAGAGAGAGAGAGAGAGAGAGAGGGAGAGAGCGAGAGCGAGAGCGAGAGCGAGAGAGAGAGAGAGAGAGAGAGAGAGAGAGAGAGAGAGGAGAGGGAGAGGGAGAGGGAGAGGGAGAGAGAGAGAGAGAGAGAGAGAGAGAGAGAGAGAGATTGACACAGAGTCACAGTCAGAGAGACAGGTTTGATGATCGTGTGGGAAGATAAGGAAGGAGGGTAACGAAACACCCACACTACGGCTGAATGAATAATTTGACCTAATTTGACCAAGCTAGTAATTGCACTTAAAGTGCAATGGAAGTCCTGTGATCAGAGATGCTCGGGACCTCTGTCGGAGTTCCGGTCCTGGCTGGTCTTGGACGACAGTGTGTCCACAAGAGGTCTTATCATACAGGTCACAAGCCTGACTTCAACAATTTCGATCTATCTATCTATATTTATCTCAGCGTCTATCCCCCCGGAGGAACGGAGAACACTGGCTACTTACGTGGCCTTCCTGTGCCTCAGGGATGCGGGGCATGGCGTCGTACAGCGAGGACACATAGGTGATGATGGACTTCTCATCAGGGTGAGCAACATCCACATCTATGGAAGGGAATGATGGAACCATGAAGTCAAGGTTGGTGTCGCTAGCACACATCATCACTACAGTGACTCAAAACACTGTTAAAGTCTCCTTCAACACGTCAAATTAGTATTAGGTTATGTATGGGTTGAAGTTGATACAACATTGTCGAATATACTTTACTACTAGATACTATTTGATAAACGAACTGGTAAGAATATATGTTCTTCAAGTCTACTCCTGCATAGTATCATGGCCAACATATTGTACTTGTGGCTAACCCTGATGCCAATAACAACGCTTGCATAAGTCAAGTATTGGCAGAGGTGAATTGGGTCTCTTACCCTCTGGGTCCAGAAGGCGGGTAACCCCCAGGTCTTTCTCAGCCACGTTGAAGGCCTGTTCCAGGTTCTCCAGGTTGGTCTGTCGATACACTCTACCCATGTCCACGAGCCTGGGCCTTTGGGAAACACAAGCACGGATCATGAGTGTTCCACATTTCCTAAAACAGCCCATTTACTCATGAGTGGTAATGTCCTCCCCATCTCTAAGATTCATTTAACATTATGAAGGCTGAAACCGTCTGCGTCAACGTTAACAGCTGGTCAAACATGTAGAAGTGTGGACCCTGTGGTCAACTTTTTACCGGTGGCAATAGGTTTCCATAATAGATGTTTTGTGGGCGCTACTCCGCCATATTAAGAGCACTCAATAGAGTTGTAGTACTGTAAAATCCTAAATCAAAGTAAATATACCGTAACCTAGGCTTATTGAAATTTGTTAACAAAACCTTACGTTCAATAAAACAATCAATAACATACAAAAATGTTATTAATTATAAACAGATAAAATGTAATATTTGGCAGTATTATTCCAAAATAAAATAATTTGGAAGACTGCAATACCAATGACTTAAAATGGATTGAGTTATCCTGATGTAAACTCTGGGTTCCTTCAAAGTTCATCATCACCGTGTGGAAGAAGAATGTTCAGTGCAAGAGCACACCTGCCTTATTAATCTATAAAAATAAAGCTAGCTGGCTCCCCTGGGCATTTCACTTGCACTGGCATCACGCAAAGTAGCCGGTGAGCATTTCTGACACATAGAGCCGCTACATAAACCAAACTCTGACATATTTGCTCAATTGACTGCGGCCCTCCCCCATTTGGGAGGAGGAAGTGTACAAAGAGAGAGTGAAAGAGAAAAACAAATAAGACTGATTATATTTACAAGCTTGGCACAGAGAAAAAGAGAAAGAGAGAGTGAACTCAAATGACTCCAAATACATCCGAAACCACCGCCTCCAACAGAGTCGGCTGCATAATGAAAACATATTTCCAGAGGACACAAATATTCTAAACTTAGTTGAATAAAACATCCGAGCGGACCCATGATGCAGTTTAACACGATGACCGGTAGCGGTGAAAGCTTGGTCTCCGTTGACGCGCGGGGCCTGTCTGTAGCGCACGTTGTGGCAGTAGACCTGCCCGTCTGCACAGGGAGGGCTGCTGCTGCTGCTGCTGCTGCTGACAACACGACACTCCCTTCCACTGCAGCTCGCGGAGCTCTGGCTTCGGCCCGCTGAGATGCGGCGCCTCCCGGATGAGGTCGAGGCCCCGGTCCCCTGAGAGCTCCAGCCGGAGACCCCCGCCCCCCCTGGTGGAATGTCCTCGCACACCATCACCACGCTGTATCCCAGGTCACTGTGCCTTCTCCACCTGCCACCTCCGCCAGCAGGCAGGCTGAAGCGGGTCGCCTTCTTATACTTCTCCTTCTTCTTTGGGTTAAACATGGTGATCCGACGTAGGGTGAATTTCAACAGCAGTCCGTCCGAGTCTAGCAAAAGCCCTGCACTTCCGTGGCTAAGCGGAAGTGGACACAACCGCACGATGGAACTCTTGATGCTGGATGTTGTGGTTTGAATTGATTAGGTCTTTCTCAGGTCTGTGTCGTCATCATGAGCCGGTAGAAAACGTCTGATGCTTCCCTGTCCAAGTGGCAAGCACCGAGTGCGCTGATCCCATCTCTCGCTACTGTCTCTCTCTCACTGTACTTTATTTGAAAATAAGGCAGCTGCCAGGCCAGCCCTACTGGCGTGCATTAAGCTTTTTTTTTTTCTTTTTTCACTCTCCCTCTCAAAGCGGGGCAGTAACATGCTTGAGCTTTTAAAAGAAACTCGTCCCTGCGGCTAACCTTTCTTTTACCTTCTCTGAAAGGCTACAAAAACCACGCCTAGTTGAACAATTAAGTCTCCCTGGGCGAATGCCTGAGCTACGTCGTTTTCTGGTAAAAGATAGCATCGAAATTCTCACAAATCGGTCATCCGAACACTAACTGCTTGTTCTGAGGAACAAATTAGGTTTAGGGCAATTTTTTGCATTTAATAAAGCCTAAAAACTGCCCTTCACTGCTAATAAACAAATTATATTAAAAAACATAGATGGTTTATCAAGAGAATATGATTGTCAAAAATATATATATATATATTCCATCCTTGCATTTAGCCGTAGGGACTGAGGAGGTTTTCATGGGTTATACGTTTTTACTTGCAAAAGATCATTGAAGAATTGGTAGCCGGCCAAGGCCCTATTTCTGCCCTCCTTCAATTGCTGAAACACCCATCATCTGTATATTCTGTAAAGCCCTGCAATAGAGCCAACCTGCAGAACTGCATGACCTGTCCACTTACTGGTGCCTGTGGATGACGGCGTTGAAGAGCTTGCCGTCCCGCCAGCTAGTGGTGAAGTTGTCGCAGCGCATGCCCTGGTAGTTCTCCGTCATCGTCTTGGACCAGAGCAGCAGCTTCTCCTTGGCCGTCATGTCCTCAGACTGGCCGTTCACCTGGATGTCTGAGATCTGACCCCCACAGCGACACGAAGCAACGGTTAACACCAGAGTAGGGGGCACACAAAATCCATGGCGATTTATTGGTAATTAAAAGGTTAAATGTGTTAATCATGAGTGGAAACCGAAACCAAACCAAAAAATTATCTGTGATTATTGGAATTCCCCCTCCTGTTAATTTATTATTGAGTCAAATAAAGAATGAAATAAGCTTGTGAATGTATTAGGATTCCTATGCGAGTGTGTGCTTTACAATCGCACAGCTGTTTCCTCTTGTTGCAACTAACTATTTGACGATCATTCTGCAAATAAGTGTGTGAATTGTTAGCATGTTGGTCCTAAGATCCAACATCTCCCTGGTGTTCCCTGGGTGTATCCAATATCTATTGTGAGGGTGGTGCATCTGGGCTCATGTCCACATGTGCATGTGTCTGCGCATGTGTATTTGTGTTTGTGCGCATGTGTGATTCAGCATTAAGTGTATCAGATTCCTTCTTCACCACGGGTATCACACCTTCTCTCTCCTCTGTAATGGGCTGAAAGCTGCCATGACTCACCAACAGCTGCACATCTGATGTTCTTCCAAACAGTTTTAGAAGAGGGACACCTGATCTCTTTCTATGGGCTCACTTGTTGATCATCTGTAGCTGTTTTGAATGGCTTGCCAAGCTTTAAACCAAGCTAATATTTATCTAGCAATTCAAAATTTGCTGTTCAGACTTAGGGCCAGGTCTACCTATAGAAAGACCCATCTGAAGTTATGATTTGGGTTTACTTGCATTGATATCTAGTTGTAGCATCCACTATTTGGTTTCGGGAAGGCTAGGATTGTGTTGGGCCTGGTAGGAGAAACACTCCAGAGCCAGATTTCAACTTCAACATAGGATTAATCATTGGCTTGCTGAGGGTGTTGCCCATCCTGTAGAAGGTGCTCCAACTAGGCAGGGCTATATATCTACATGTGAAGTTCTAGCTGCCTGTGATGTACGCTAGATTTCTGACAAGCCCTACCCAGGCCAATCAGCCCGGACATGACTCACAGTGTTGAAAAGGGAGAGAGTGGAAATCTCTGATACTCAACCCTTGGAGATTAAACAAGTATTTGATTGGGGGTGAGTAGTAAAAAATCATGAAAGCACCAAACCACCAGCGATAGGATAGGTTTTCATTGACATTTGATTGAGAATTCAAGTAATGCTTTTGAGAGGAGTGGAACATGAGTCCCCATTGATTGGTCTGGAACGGTAAGGTCAGAGGTGACAGCTGCCCGATTGAGATCCCAGAGAGAGAGAGAGGATGGCGGCTACCACAGTGATGGAACATAACACTGACAGAGCAGGAGACCTGGAAATGGAGGATGATGGTCCAGATCAGGCCAAGCGTCAGCTTGGGGTTCCCGTCTGCAATGTCATCGTTCCTGATGTTCACCAGCTTGACCTACGGAGACGGAGGAACAAAACAAACACACAGCGACGTCAGAATGTTCTCGCTGAAGACATGTTTTGCCAGAGCCTTTCAGCTTGTTGTTGTTGTTTTTGTTACGAAGCGGGTAGAATCTCGTACCTGGCGGAGTCTCAGGAAATCCAGCGCTATCTGTACATTCTGCAGTTTGTGGAAACGCATGCGCCCTTTCTCCCTGGGCTGTAGAGTGGTAATAAAGAGATTAGATAGGCATTCACAAATAGCAACACCTCAGACACACACATCCTGTGGTGCCTTCGGATAACTTCCTTGCTGGATTGGAGTAATAGGGAGAACTAAATAAAGTTACATTTTATCTTTTAGATAAAGATAAATGAAAAAATTTAGGAAAACTAGAAAAGGCAACAGAAGGGCAGTACATATGGGAATTGATGTGGAACTCAACAATAAATATAATCATACAGTAAAAGGATATTACGCAAACAAATGGGATGAAATGCAATACATCATTCAAAGGAAAGATAATAAATAATTGAAAGGGAACATAATATCTATGTATTGTAACATTGTCTACGCCCTGTCCACATATATGTTTAGACAGTGTGTACACTCTTTCCATGAGGTGAAAGAGTGATTCATTGAGGCCACTGCCAGAGAACATCATGCACAGCCACAAGTAGCACAATGCAGATGGAGCAGAAGGAGACCATGGAGGAGAAGGGGAAGGAAGAGAAGGGGACTAAGAGAACAACATGCTCACTCACCAACCGCAAGCTCCTGCCCACATCTCTCTCCCTTGGCTAGCCCCAACGAGAGAGTGATTAGGAACGGAGGCAGAGGACGAAAAGGCCAGACGGAAAGTTTCAGCACACAAAGAAGACGACGGCCAAACAGTTGCACACAGGAAGGGAGGAAGAGTGGAGAGGGTCAGGAGGAGAGGAAGATGAGGCAGAAGAGAGAGAGAGAGAGCGAGGTGGTGGATCAAACTCTTCAAAAGCGAACATTAGCAATCCGGGAGTGAGGAAGAGTGGAGAGGTTCATGAGGAGAGAGGGAGAACCAGACAGGTCAAAAGGGTCAGACAGTCCGAGCAGAAACAAGCAAGAATGAGATAGAGGGGAAGAGAGAGCGAGGTTGGGGTTCATCTGTTAGGTCCTCAAAGTGAGCAGAGCATGAGTAGGTGGAGCAGCATAGTGACATGCAGCCTTCCATAAACATCTAAATCACTAGCATGTCAGCCAGCTGTTCCACTCTGAATAAAGACACATTACTTATGAATTATGTGTCCTTATTCAAAGCGGATCAAGCTGGACAGAAGTTAGCAATGATTGGTGCATCTGGGTTTATTCGCCTACTGGCTCCTCCCCACCCCTTTTAGTAGGTAAAAGGTAAACCCACCACAGTTATTATGGACTCCACTGCATAAGTAGCAGTGTTGCCTTCGATAGATCAACATTAAAAGTGATTATGTGTTAAACCAGACATTCAAGCAGATTGCAGGTACATTTCTGCAGGTTTTCCTCCAAAATGGCACCATGGCATGAAGGGAGATATTGGCAGTATGATCAAAGGAAGTAAGAGCCTGTGTTTGACTGAGGTTGGGTATTTAATTGGCTCCTTTTCGGATGCTGATTAATAATTGGCTTGTGACAGATGACTCAGAATGACAACAAGGGTTGGGCTCGGAGGCAGGGTGCTGGTAGCACAAATCGTGCTGTTAGCACAAGTTGGGCTCGACGCCGTTAGCCATACTGAGGCTTGAGCAACAGGGAGTTTGGGGTGACTCACCAGGTGTTCCCCAGAGAGGACCTCCAGGAGGGAGATCAGGTTATGTCCATCTCGGAGATCCTCATAGAGGTCAGACACGTGACGCTGCGACTGGAAGAACAGCACAGAGACATGAAGAAGAAGAAGAAGTTATTATTACAGAACAACAAACACAAAAACAGGCGTCACAAGATAGGATCAATAGGATCTATTCATAGTTGATGATTTTATCTAGCGGTGCACCATCATGGAAATAATTAAGATGCTGAAGTTGAATAGGAGGAGAAGATACTTGGTCAAATACTGAAGAATTATAAAGAGATGCAATTTACTTCAAAAATAGCCTTTTGATCAATTTAAATTCATTACAAATCCAATTCATTAAATTCGGGCTGTTATTATAACAGCATGCTATTTGCAGTTTAAATTGATAATCAATAACCAGAATAGCAGAGTAAAATAGATTTGACAAAATATATATTCGGTCAAAATGAGGCTTTTAGGTAAATGCTGTCACACACCACACAGCAACACAGGCTATTTCTATTAGCCAGCCATTTGGTGCATCACTAGAAATAATATGACTTTCTGGATCGGCTGCTATGCTCTTCAGAGTTCACCTTGGAGCAAAACACACCCAGTACCCATCTACACAGGGCAGGAATGCATCGCCCCAAGCAGCTACGCATGCAGGCTTTTGGACCGCAGCTGAGACGTGCCAAACACAAGTCAGCAGCTGCCTTCGACATGTTGAAGTATAGCCCTCTGATAAAAATTGAGAATACAAAGAAAGAAAGAAAAATAAAATAAGTGATGTGTGGAGGTGTGTGAAAACAAGGACACCAGTGTGAAAACAAGGACACGGAGGAACCAGAACAAGCCTTGGTGGGGGTGGGGGTGTGATCATCGTATCATCCAGAGAGAACTGGATTTGATGGTTTATTTTTGTGCATGCGAGGTGAAACAGTGGAACGGCTCCTCTGCTGGTTCAGACGCGTGCGATGTGCGTGTTCGAGCGATCATCGTGTTGTGATACTGTGTAACCGTACGAGATCAGTCATAGAGCTGGCCAAGTGCAAGAACAACCTACCTCCACACTCCAATGCTGGCGAGCGATGAAGAACACAGAAGAACAGATGGGGGGAGCGGTTAGAGACGTGAGAGAATGGAGTCATGTGGCAGAGGTTCGGAATATAGCCACAGTGATTAGTAATTAAGTTGACGAAATGATAGAAAATACCAAGTTATATATATTTATATCATATAAATATATTGTTTTATGTTGTTATATGATGTTGTTTTGTTCGTGAAATGAAGACCTGGAGTCACTGACACTTTTCCAGGTGTGTCTTGTGGATAGGAAAGCAAAGGACTATGAAGGGAAATTCTCTGCTGCAAGTCACAACAGTTCCACGATTTATGTTGGCATGGATAGAAATCCACTTATCTTCTTCTAAGCATGAGGACTCCACCCTCCTGTCTGCAGTGCATTCATACATGAAGCAGACCTGGAAAGGGGAAGGTAGCTAGCTGCACAGGGCCACGAGGGACCACTGTTTACATATTTAAAAAGGTGTGTTCAAATTGGAATAGAAATCTATGGAGACCATATAATGCAAATCACTTGCAAATGTCACTGTGAAGATGAATGTATTTGATAATATTATCAAGTTTGTGTGCACTGTGTGAGCTATGTTTTCCTATATTGAAGCCAATGATGCTCTATCCATCATCATAGGCTAAATTAGAACATGCTGAAGGGACCGCAGCAGACTCTCTGTATGTGATCAGAGTAATAGCCCACTGATGACTGACACGGTGAAACAAACCGCTCACTCGTGACCAAACCGACTATTCAATCGCTTCCTTTCTGAGGTTAAAAAACAAATGCACTCCTCATTTGTCACAAACAATGTTATTATCTGTTAAAACCACAAACGTCATGTTATTCAACAAATGTTGTCTTTCCAAATTGTTTGGCATATTACTTAATACACTGGAAGGTGGCCACTTTATTGATCCATCCATCATTTTCTACTAATAACCATGAATTGGTGTGATTTACTTTAAGCTGAATGACTCCTCTGTGAAAAAGCCCCCATTTTGAAGCCTGGCAAACTTTTAACCCTCCTAGTGATTTATGAAGCGGAGCAAAGCACTCAGTGGACCGTTAACCTTGAGTAGCTAGTATCTGAGCTTCAAGCCTCATTTAAACCCTTCAGGTTTACCTTCAGGGCGGGAAGTAAGAAGGCTTTTACACAGCACTTCTGGTCATACTTTTTTCCTAACAAACATTTCCCCTAAACAGAATTTAAACTAAAATTCAAATGACCATGAGCAAGAGTTATCGTTGGATGGATACGTGAAATGGTAAAGGTTTATAAAGGAAATGTTTCCATTTCTTCAGGAGGTTTCTCAGATTAATATGGACACCATTGAACCTAACTTATGTGACTCATAAAGCTCCGGCGTAGCCAAGAGTTTCCGTCAACTCCGGGCCGGGGCGCACTGAGGCGAGCAGTGCACACCCCAGTGCACACCCCCTCAGGGGGTCTCTGGAGCACATGTGCTACCGTTGGCCCTGGAAGGGGCTCCCGGGCCGGACCAACGTAAAGTTCCCTTTTTTAAGATGGTGCTAAGTGAGTCCAGATGAGGCCATGACTCACCCTTGCACATTCACTGGAAAAAAAACTTGTGGGGAAACAGGGGAAAATAAAGAGTGTGTTCAGGAGTGTGTTACCACTTGACATTCATGGAAAGAAAAACAGGCCACTTGTGCCTTAAGTTTTCTATCTTGTTCCAATCATTTCTAAAAAGAGCAACCAATGGCACTTTGGTTTCCAGTTATTATGGAGAATAGCGTAGCGTGCAAGCCTTTCATGTCTGAGGGTCTGAATTTTGAACAAAAAAGCTTTCCAGACAGGAGGCCCTGTGTAGCTGGTAGCAAATTTATCATTTATAATGAGTAACTCCAGAGTGAGTCGTTTGGCATTTGTTAGGAAAAGGTCCCGCCCTGTGTACCTCCCTGCATTAAGTGTGATGAATTGGGGAGGCTTTCAGGCTTAAGTTATGGTGAACGAAGCGGTGAGGTAAGTGAGAGGTGATCCGTAGTGTTGAAGGTTTACACGGTCAGGCAGCCGACGACAGATTGGACTTCTGGTCGGGGCCCAGTTCCCAGTAAATACAATGGGATAGAGAGTGAGCGCGACACAATTAGGGACCTACTGGGTAATGTGTTTTTGTTTCGAGTGTGTGTGTGTGTGTGTGTGTGTGTGTGTGTGTGTGTGTGTTTGTATGGGGGGGGGGGGCAGAGTTGGATGACGGAAAAACTAACACAATACACACAATAATACAAACACGATAGAACTCTGTTCTCTACTGAGTCGAACTACTTATTACCCGTATCCTTTAAAATACAAGATGACTGAATCCAAACGTGTTGCAATAAATCAGACACAATTGTAGAGAATGAATCCTGAATAATAACATCCGCAAAGCATTCAGCCGCATCTTTCGGGAAAACATGTTTGCACCCTGTTGTTCAACATCTTGCTGGGAATAAGTCAGGAAACATCTGGTAATTGTTGTCAGCCATTTGGCAGCACTTGAAATTGGTGTAGGGCCAGAAGGAATTGCAATTAAATGCATTTAAAATAGGTTGCCCCTTGATTCAGAATCTAAGGATGATACTAAAAGGAAGTCATCCACATATCCATTGATAAAAGAAAAAACACATGTGTAACTTTGTGTGTGTGTGTGTGTGTGTGTGTGTGTGTGTGTGTGTGTGTGTGTGTGTGTGTGTGTGTGTGTGTGTGTGTGTGTGTGTGTGTGTGTGTGTGTGTGTGTGTGTGTGTGCGTGCGTGCGTGTGTGTGTGTGTGTTTTTGTGTGTGTGTGTTTGTGTGTGAAAGAGACAGAATTAGACAAGGAGATAGACAGAGACATAGTTAATACCGTACCTTTATCAGATGCTTGTTGACCCATTTTGTGAAGGTCTTTTTCTGTACTCGATCCCGTTCATCTGCAAGAGACAATTATAAAGAAAACAGACCAGTGTGAGACCAGGAAGTAGAAAGATGCAAAGTGGTGTTCGCTCGCTTCACTTTTTTCTGACATTTCCAGGTTATAGGTCTAACAAATATAACCACTAGGAGAAGGAACCATGGAAGGCATAGTTATGACTCAAATGTCCAATAATCATAAAACCATTTAAATATCTTAGATACGAAGGGTTGGGTTGATTTGGTATCACAAGTCGAGACAGTGCATGCCCCTGAGTCACAGTTCATCACCAGCATCAGCGTGTTTCCTCTTCCTGGAAATGTTTCATGTGTAAGGGTGTGTCTCTCGCTCTATCTCTAATGCTGACACTGCCTTCATGGATCACTGTGGAGGATTTAGTAGAGCCTAGTATTGAAGTTTACTAGGAAAGGAGTGTAGAAAGTGTTATCTAGAATATGTTGCAAGGCATTTTGCTCTAAAACAGACAGGGTTTTCCTTATGAGGGATGTACAAAATAAATGCTGAGCAGCAAAAAGGGAGATCTCCACCTTGCTGTAAGGGGGAGAACACACCCAAAAGCAAGTACTGCACCTGGACTCGCCCACTATGCTACCCGCACACGCACACACACACACACACACACACACACACACACACACAAAAGTGTGAGTTGCTCTGAGCCTTCGGGAACATAAAATAATAAGGCAATAGGGGTCTAAACTAGCATTGCTCCCACAGGTGAACTTCACTAACGACTTTAACAACTATGTTATGGAGTCACGTTTCCATGGCAACGCTATACGACACACCTCTGACCTCTGTTTTCATTCGTCGGTGGAAACCAATGGGGGACCCTGATTAGGTAGGTGACGTTGACCGCAATGCGTCATCCAACGCCCAATGGCCGTTCCACGATGGAATATCACCTTGACCTGCAGATAACTGCGTGCCTCTTACAATGTGTTACCCAACACCCAGACTACCTCGACTACTAGACTGTCAGGACGCGTCACTGTGCGGACTACCAGCCCCTGAGTATTGAAGCCACTGTCTGGGTGGGGGGTGTCCAATGTCAGAAAAGCACAAACAGGTTTTGGGAAAGGTGTCCAGGGTTTGTGCCCACAACAAAGCAAATCACCCGCCCTACCGACATTGTGTGTGGCTTAAGCAAAGATCAACAAGACACGGGATAAGGAGATGGCACATTACACTGGGCAACTAGTGGGGCCTAGAGGCACCAAGTGAGCGCAAACAAATGAAAATTAAAACAAACTATATCTTTAGCTAGCAATATTCCTTTATATCCACACAGTTATCATTTGGGATCCTGTGGCTATTCTTATAGGGACTAGAATACAAAGTATTTCCATATTTTGTGGCACTTTTAAGCAAAATAATTATAGTACAAAATTCCTATATATATATATATATATACATACAGATATTTGGGATATTTATACTTTTAAAAAGCACTTAATCTGAGCGAGTCAAGAGTCCGCCCACATGTGTATAATAAGTGCCTTGGGGTTTCTGGTCAAAACATCGGCCAAAAAAAACCTTCTGGTGTGTGAGAAAAGAGGTGGATCCTCGTTAAAATGCATCTGGCCAAACCACCGGGGAGAGCAGCCCTACTACTTAAAACAAATCTTATTTCCATGCCAAAAAAACTTTTTTGCTATGAAAAATGTGAGATGTTGCACAAAATGAATGATAGAGCTCATCGGCACTAGACATCACTTTACCTTAGCACTGTACTAGTTTCAGCTTCAGCAGCACTTTTATCTCCTGATCTGTACGAATTTTTAATGCACATATTCAGCATTATGTTAAAGAATATTGAATACTCAAACCCAACCTTAGCCCATCAAAGAACCCTGGGTTCTGAAAATCACTACATTTATATGAAGTCAATTGAAATTGAGCACCCTTGCCCATCACACGTATTACAACGCCTAGATTAATATAGCCCAAGGCAAAATAAAAGAGAGCTTCCCAGGATTCAGTCACCTTTCCTGCCGTCCGTCGCTTTCAGCTTTCCCAGGTAGAACCCATCATCCGAGAGCACCCTGTCTCTACCTCCGCTGTCAGAGGAAGCCATCCTTTGCCTCTGCTGCTGAGTGTTCATAGTGTCTCAGGGATGCGCCTTCAGACCCAACACAATGACAAACAATCCTCACTCTCTTCTGTAATCCCTTGTGTTTTTGTCCCCTTCTACGAGATCCCAGTGGTGTCGTCTCTACGCTGGCTTCTGTCCGTCAGCGCCTCACAAACCCTATGGTTCCTCTTCCTCTTCTCTCACTCCCTTACTCTTCTTGAGATCGGCTCAGCCTCTCTTTCTTTCCTTCCTTCTTTCCCCCCCCCTCCTCTTTGTGTTTCATTCAAAGTAAATGGTGCCTGCGGGCTACGGAGTCTGGGCCTGTCGCGTGCGTTGTGGGTGTGTGGTGTTACGTGGCCGTGCACAGTGAGGACATTTTGGGTAGGGCTGGGGACACACCCCCTTCCTGTGCCCTTCCCCTGGCCCCTGTGCACGTCGTGTCACAGACCCGACTGCCCCGCGCCCTCACTGTATGGCTCGCACTGGTTGCGCAAAGACAGACATTGCACTTGCGTATGGGCCCTGCAACGCCCTTATGTGTGACTCGGCATACATGCAAAACATTCTAACGCACAACACAACAGGGTTAATGCCCATACAGACTGAAAGTGCTGTGTGTGCCTGAGCTGTGTGGAACTTAACCCTGATGCGTTTGATACACCACTAATGTCGACATGCCCAATGATATGGGCAGATACTATAGGGTGATGTAAAGAGTGTGAATACTATTAAACGTGTATTCACGAAGCTGAAGAGATTGAAACACTGAGATCACCAGGAATCCACACAAACCTGCATGGATGTGCCAATAAACACACACCTTTGGTTAATTATTCCTTACTCCCAATGTTCCCAGCAGATGTTAAGAAATGGAAGTAACTTAACGTGGCAATAAAATGGGGCGGGGGGGGCAGATAATGAAGGGAAAGAATTTATAGATTAAATTCTTGGTCCTATGTAGTGAACCCTTTTTTTGTTTACTTTACGAACTTACTTACTGCTTTCAAGACCGCTTACATATATTAATGTATATAATATACTTCACAAATACTTTTACATGTTATGCAATTGCAATATGTACACAATCCTCTTATAACAGCTCCAGCGGAAACTCCATCAGCGCCCTCTCTCTCCTTCATCATCGGATATGTGCTGGAACATCGATCAAAGTGTGGGTCCTTGCCAGTCCTCTCTTCCAGGGCCTGTGCCACTAGCCACGGGCCTAGGAGTTCTGTTTCGCCCACGCTGCCTCACATAACGTTCCGGGGCATCGAAAATGGAGGTATTCCCAGCAACCTGTGCGGACACGAGGTGCTTACTGGGGGATCGTGCCCACGCTTGTGTCAATGAGGAACTCGTTGTGGTAATCTTTCAAAGCCACATTTTCAGATTGTGAGACACACCTTGATAGTCCCACACAATGTCTGGGCAGGCTGAGGAATTAGGGCGTGGGGATCTAATTAGACCTTTACATGGAAAAGAATAACAGGCTTATACCGGAGGAGATACACTGAATAAATCATCTTGATCTTGTCCCCTATGTGAGCATTAAATTACGTTGCTATAGCTTACTGAGGACTGTACAATGGAACGAATCAGCTTTCAGTAAAATACTGAGACCATGAGTGACTTGATATGGTGAAGATGAGGGATAAGATGATATCAAGAATGCCTCGTCTAAGAATGCATCCATGACCAGACTGACTCATTAAGCTTTGCTCCCTCCATCTATGAAATATTAAATATGCTTGTATTGAATTTCCACATTGGTAAAAAGCTTTGTGGTTTTGCCATTGCTGTTTAGAAGCAGCCACCCGTCTGTTGGAACAGAATCAACCCTTAAACACATAAAGGACAGGTTTGAGTTAGGGTTGATCCTGGCAGATGTTAGCATTTTTTTTGGCAGTGACACAAGCACAGACACCTCTTTAATTTGAGGAACTATTCTCAAAGTCAGGGGGGGGGGGGGGGGGGGGGGGGGGGGGGGGGGGGGGGGTGCAATGGGGGACCACAAGAGATCCACAAGGGGCGTGGCCGAGGACAGAGGAGAGAGGCCATGTAACTTTTTGGTCATGGGATCCTATTCCCCAAAGAGAAACATATAATTACAGCCATAACATGGCTATTACTGTGCTCCACAGCGTCCAGCTTCATCAAAACTATGCTATTCCCACACTTAGTGAAAAAGGAGCAGATAGTACTCTTTGAGAATATTGTTGCAAGTTCTCACCGAGTGATCAATCTCAAACTTATTTTCAGGATTTTCTTTCTCGAAGCGAGCATTGTAAGCACTGGAAGCGACATGTCATCATACTTTGTAGTAGATTAATCACTATAGAGCTATTGTGCGTTGTTACAGATGGCGTTACTGGTAGACTCTTACAGGTTTTCTTGACAAATGGACACAGACCATTTTACTAAGTATAATAAAGGGCCTCTTTGGGACAAGCACAGTCAAAGGAAAACAAAGAGCATTTGTACAAAATCTTCGGCATACACACTTGTGGGGTTGAGACGGATAGGGAGCTTAAAAGAGATAGCACAGGTAAAGAGAAAACTTGGCTTAAAAAAGCATTAGGTGAAGAAAGACCTCAGAGGTGATGTCATATAGCTCCGCCCACATTTCAACACAATAAGCTTTTTACAGCCTTTTTCCATCGATTTTACTGTAAGCATTTATTTAAAGGCAAACACAGTTTTGCCTTTGTGAATTTGCTGTTCTTAGAAAAGTCCACTACACACTGTGAGATAAAATTTGTCAGAACCTACAAGTGAAATTGCAGAGCTGGGGATATGTTTTAATGAATGAAATACATTCGTAACACCCGGCAGATATAGAGGGTCTAACAGGCTGTCCGACGTGAGGCACAGCTGTCCCAAAAGAAAACAAAAGACATTAGAGGAATGTCAAGCATGTACCAATTGTGGTTTCAAACCTCTTGGCCACTGAAGTCCTAGGGGGACTTGGAGAATGGGTGGTTTGACAACACCTATCATTGTAGACAAAGAAAAAGACTGGGATTTGTTCTAACAGTTTAGGTTACCCAACAGCACTCTCTCTTCAACCAAAAAAGGGCCGCTAATGTTTTTCTCTCCCTCTCTCTCTCTCTCTCTCTCTCTCTCTCTGTTCTTCGTTAACTAACCAACCCCTCCAGTCAAGCTTTTACAGGTGAGAACAAGTGAAGGCATATAATCTGCGGTCTTGGCCGCCACACCTGAAAAATAATGGTATGTGTAATAAAAAAAAGAAAGAAATGAGAATCATGGCCCCACCCTCGGATCAGGCCTCACCTTGTCTTATCCCCTCGCTCCTCGGCTCTGCTGGGAGCAAACAAGGACAGTGTGCAGAGCCTCCCAGCACCATGAAAGGCCTGGAGTTAATAAAGGTCCCCGGAGAGGCGCTGGGAATGTCGGCTCTCAGAGTGGCAATTCCATCAGCTTCAATTCACTCACGGTATAAACTAGGATTAAAACGGCTCTGTGTGTTAGGGAGACAATGGCCTTTTGCTTGATATTTAATTTCACCAGCCCCTCTTAGCCTGCCCTCTGTATACATGCGTGTGTATTTGTATCACAGAGATGTCTGATGGCACCATGTGGTACAGTGTTATCCTTATAGATCTTCCGACCGGCTGCTCATTTTAGCCCGCCTGGTCCCATTTAGCACAGACAGCGAGGCCCTGCGACTGATTTAAGACTGTGTGAGCCTCTGGATTAAAGCCGACGGCTGAGTCTTACATTCAGCTGGTCCAGACGATTATCTGAGGAAGGTCCCTCCTTTTTAAATTAACTATTGTGTCTGCAGACACTTGAGTTGCTTGACGGGTGCGCTGGATTGGCAGTACGCCTCCCTCTGTCGGTGACAGTATTGAACTACACTATTAAACTATTACCAACTATATACCATTAGTTTAGGGAAAACATTTTCTGAGTAATTGGTTTAACTGTTGGGTTTGCTCAACATAAATATGAGCTGTAATTAATGGATGATATCAGCTACTATTTTTAGTATATAACATCCCCTAGTGGTATTTAATATCTGCTACAGAGACTTGGATTATGCTGACATGTGGAAATGTGGAAAAAGGGGAACATAACAATGTGTTGCTGGGGTAACAAGCTACAACACACAGTAGTGCATTCGGTAGCAGTAGTTCATACTGGTTTTACTCATGGTGTATTTTTAGTTGGTGAGCTGTTGGGAGTCTCCCACCTCTGACGTATTTAACTGGCAGGAAAAACCCCATTCCTCGTTCCACCATGTGGAATCCTAGACTTGTAGCGTTATTGTAGGACCACTAGATGGCACTCTAGAACAACCACATGGCTTCGAAGTTAGCTTAAGATTTCTTCAATAGATTCATTTCTCTAAGGTAGAAAGAGAAAGGAAGAAGGAAAGTTAAAAAGAATGAAAGGAAAACCTTCTTTAATAGGTCCATGAGGAAAACAGATAAGAGTAAATAGAAAAAAAGACAAGCGGAAATAGAGAAAAGAAAGAAAGGCCAAAATACGTTTTCATGTAATTCTATGTTTCAAAAGAATAAATATGTTTACATATGTTTAATAAAAATATTAAAATAGCCCAGGGCCATTTTGTTTTACATAAGGAATCCTGCTATCTTCCATAAACCAATATATAATTATCTATGAGTCATTTGTTGACTCAACAAATGAGTCAGCATAACACACCTCAGCGGGTCACCTCTGGGTAAATCACTTAAGATAATAAAAAAACAGCCCGAATAGACTAGACCGGGTACGACATTAGGATAGTCATTCATTTCATATTAACGGGTTAACATTTATTTCACATTCCAGTGACGCTATTGCAGCAGGCTTTACGTTAGTTATACCTATGAATACATTCCAGAAAGATCCCATCTTATGAGGGCTGGCGCAAAAGTGTTGGGAGTGGTCATAACCCTTGTCAGTATAGGTTTATATCCAGATGACACATTTATGGGACAGATTTACACACTACTGCTCAATCAGGAAAACCGTAAAGAGATTTATAACAAATTGATAACCTATGAATTTAATAATATATTAATCCTTGGCCTAATTGTAGGACAATAAATTGTGTATTTTTATCGTAAGCTTACATAAAATTACCTTAGAATTAGATTGTTGTCGGTTCAATGTTTTTTGGGCAGTTAGTAGTCCCCATTTAATTAAGATTTTACTAATTTGATTTATTAAAAATGAATAAAGTTAGTTTTGATACCGATCGTTACTGTTTTTATCGCCTGTTCCTACTCACCTAAACAACACATTTTAGTGTACAAATATCATCTCCTTTCTCCGTAGCTCAGCGCATTCAGAAAACGCCCTTGTGTCCCCATATACCTAATGCACAGGGTCTCAAAAAAATGTGAATCTGGGACATCCCCAGCTCCTCTGGCTGCTCCCATTCCACCCAAGATACCAACACGCGTCTCTGCTGTCATTTAAGATGTGCCAAGTCCATTCCTTTAGGGGTGTAACATGTATGCGACATACAGTCACAGCTGACACCTGAGGTCAACAACCATTTAGTAAAGATAGAAAGTTATTTAGCAGCCCTGCCCAACGTAGTCCTACAATGCCCGCTAAAATTAGCCATCCCATCTATTTTTTGGAGGTAAACAACTGCCTGAATTTGCAAACATTATTCCTTATTAAGAGGTGTCATTGGTCTAGTCGTTAAATAAAGTTAAAGATCTATCAGAGGTCACAGCTGAGAGGGTCCTCGGTCGCATTTTAAAGAGACATGGACCTAAATGTGCAGCCTTCTCGTCTTACACAGAATGACCTCTGCTCCAGAGCCCCCTGGATTGGCTTCTGATGCCGTCACACCTGATAGGGACCATAATGGCTCTGGTCCCACGAGGAACACAGAGCAGCTGAGATGGTCTGGTATGAGAGCTGGGAGTGGGAACTCAACCTCTTGCAAAGGTGTCCATTTTTACAATCATTAAATGTTACCCATCATTTGAAGAAAGAATGCTTTGCTGGAAAAGGCTGAATGGAGAGATGAATAGAAGAGAGAAAGAGAAAAGTTTGTTTACTGACCCACAGCTTCCATACATATGTCACAAAATAGAACAGCTGCTTTTCAAAGGTAACATGTCTGATCTGTTACACAGGTCATGCAATGGCGTCATTAAAATGCCATGATCTTTAAGAGACATTTTTCACAACCGCTCTGAGTTAACACAGTGGATGCTTTTAAATACCATGAGTGGTACCAAGAGGTCCTCGGGGAGGGGGTGAGGAGGACGGGTGGGGGGAGTCGAACAAAGTATAAATAAACTATAGAGCCTCAAAGACTGGACAAACATACACATATATTTATATATATATATATATATATATATATATATGTCTAAATATATATGACACCAAACCTGGAATATAAATAAGTAACAGTATTTTAACTGATCGTTTCCTGGTGCCACCCCTGCCCAATGAATTGATGTGTGTGTCTGTGCGTGTTTGTGTGTGCTTGCGAGTGTGGTGCTTTCCGATCGTTGACCTTTATCATATCAACAGGAAGTAGGGCTTGGGTGCCAATGCGGCGAGAAGCATGGCTAACTCCCACAGGGAAGGTGAGGTGTGGTCGACGAGGCTGCGTGAGATATCCAATATTCAAAACAGACCCACATACTAACCCCCCCCCCCCCGCCCCCACACACACACACACACAGACCCCAACAGCATCTGAGTTGTGTTTGCATGACCTGGGCTGACACATGACGACACGAGTGCATGGAAATCTGCTGTTTGAATAACTATCGTTGCATAGAATGCATTGGTGGAACTGGAAGTCATAGTCTATCGAGTATTGGGAATGCAGCGCTGGCGTTATGCATTTTGAATGTGTGCGTGTGCGGGAAGAATGTTCACTTCACTTCCCCCCCCCCCGCCCTTTCCCCTGTGTGACCTTTTCCTGTGTGACCCCTGGGGGTCCGCGGGGTCAGGGGACAGCCACGGGTGTCACTGTTCCCACTTTCACAACGACAGCCTGGAGGCCTCCCCCTGCAGACCGGACGCTCCTGCCTCCTGGCCCTATAAACCATCCTGCTCTCCCAAGGACACATTCTGTTTCTCTCAGTCTGGCCTCCAGCCCACCACAAGCCTCCCACAAAAAAGAGAGTTCCTGCTCATGACGAATAAAAAAATCAACGGCCACGTAAAAGGAAAGTGTATCAATCGACGGAGCAATTAAAATCGTGTTATATGAAATGGACCGATAATTATGAAAAAGGACGACAGAACGAGAGGATTTTCTCAGAGACGTGAGATCAAGATCATCAAGATCATGCATCACTCTTGTAATCTAATGTAAGCATTTTTGAAAAACGTAAGGCCCCACCCATGTTTGGAAATCCACTGCTACCAAGCCAAGGGCAGACTCATTGCGAAACACAAACTTGAATTTCTGGATGGTCTCAAAAGGCTACCCTGTTCACACCAACAGTAGGCAACATCCCAACCGAATGATCTCTCTACTCTCACTGCTGTACTATGCTCCAGGGAGAGAGAGTATAAATGAGGGAGAGAGAGAGGGAATGTATGAGAGAGAGAGAGTTTACATGATAGAGAGAGGGTATATATGAGACAAACATAGAGAAAGAGTTTTGATTTTTTTTGATTTTGATTGAAATTTATTTCGAACATGTAAAAGAAAACAAAAAATATATATCATACACAAATTATTGATGTTAAACAAAATAGAAATAATAATTCGATACATAAATGATCAATACTTGATAATTGTAACATGTTCGAAAAGGGGTGGGAAGAAGTTTACACTTATTTAATCCCATCCCTTCTCCGTAATTCATTGAAATTAACATTCCTTAGTCATAATAATTATTAACATTTTCATTTATTAATAAATATATATATATTTATATATACATATATATATATATATTAGATATATGCATATATTATTCCGTAACGTATATCCAAACATATATATTATTATTATCTTAAGAGAGAGCGAGAGCGAGAGAGAGAGAAAGAGCGAGAGCGAGAGAGAGAGAAAGAGAGAGAGACAGGGGACGGTTGGGGGTGACAGTAACGTGGCTGTTATGCAGTACAGAAGGCAGTGGAAGGGGACAGCTAAGACCAAACAAGTCCCACTGGGCCTGTGCTAATACCCTCACTGAAGAGCAATGATGAAGTGGTGGTGGTGGTGGAGGGGGGGAGAGGGGGGAATATGAACCATTCTTCATACTGGCAGGATTGGCAGGATAATATATTATTATTAATATAAAGCAAGTTGTGTGATACTGCTACACAACTAGTACAACAATGCTTTAAAGGTCAGTGTTATAAAGATTAAATAATCATAATAAATAAATGACCTGCCCATTGTTGGTTGTCACAACCTTAGGTCAAGTACTAGATTTGAATGAACGGCCACACCCGTCATTTACATGTGAAAGGAGGTTGGAGGTGTCGTCTGTCGGCAATCCCCTCCCTGACAGGTGCACTACTACTGTTCCTTAACAAAGAGGCTGTTCAACAACAGAATACGTTTTTTTTGTGTGTGTGTGTGTGTCTACTATTGGGAGGTGGGCCATATTGGCAACCGTCATTTAGCCTTTTTGATGGCAGGACAACAAGGGCGTTGCTGGGAGGTTAAATGAGTGAGAGGGCGGAAGACGGGGCTTAATCTCCACCAGGTTTTCACTCTCCGGGTCTTACATATCCCTGCAGTATAAGAATACTGTGGGCTTCAGTTCCGTGCGTGTCTCTGTGTACCGAGGGTTTAAACCCGCTGCAGCTGCAGAGACAATGCACACTTCAGTCACACGCACACAGATTCAGTGACATTAGCACACAGGACCTGTGACATGGTCTGGGGTCACGCTTTGATCCTGTGGGATGAATATCAAAGCGGGATGGGGGCCGGAGGGGCACGTATGAACTTATAGCCATGTGATAATGGCGGCACGTCACACAATCGGCACGCATGTCAAGCTAAAGGTGGCACATACTTGTGGCCAAACAGAAAGTTATGGGGATGCAAATGTGAACAAGAATACGTTCAAAAAAGATCAACATCGTCACTTTGAAGTGGATGTATAAAGCACAATAACCACACTACCGGTGGGTTATTGTCAAACTGGGTTTAATGAGAAGACACACAATCAATTTAAAAAGGTGCGCGGTAAAAAACTTTTATGTTCCTAATCTGCTAATCGCTTCCTCCTACTCCTACTAATACTATTACTATAGTCACTTGGACTCCACTAATGCTGGTGTTCCTTCTGCCCTACTGTAAAGCTGCTCTCTCTTACCTGGTCTCTTTTGTTTTCGTGAATACCACACTGTGATTAGGGCGGCTATGTGACCAAACAGCACCAGGGCGGGCAGCAGCGTACAGTGTCCAGAGGGGATAGCTGACGGCATTGCGAACCAGACATAAGTTAAGAGCGAGGCTTTGGTGCCCGGGACAGCTGGTCCACCCTGGAGTAAAAGGGGAGCAGGGCCAGAGTGGGTGTGGCAGGGAGCCTGCTGTTCTCAATACCATTCCATGTATTTTTCATTTTGATGTTGGAGATTTTCTTACTCATCCCAGCTTTTCTTTATTGTATGGTCATTCGCATTGTTTGGGACACGTATCAATATCAACCAAGAAAGCAATTGCCATTACAATCTCAGTGAGCTATAGACTGATTATTTGAGTTTCTTCTGACCCATCTGCCGACGGTTCCTGGAAATCAACTTTGTCGTTTCCCACGATATTATTGTGATGGTCAGTAACTATGTAACTGTAGTTCTCTTTTTTCACCATATTTTATCTATTTGTCTAGATATCTATATTGAATCTCTCCCACATAAGGATACAGATACTCAATCAAACAGCTTCACGGTTGTATCACAGAACAAAGCAACAATAATATGGTACATATTGTATGTACGTGTAAACACATCATAACATTCATGAGGTCTATACATAGTACACACATCCACAATGACAGCAAAAAAACATGGCTTCACACATGTGTGCAAGACAATAACAGGTGGTGACCAAAACACACACACCCACATACACAAACACTGACTCAACGGAGTCACTCTTCTGTCTTAGGTCCGAGTAGTTTTCTGTTGCACATGGCCCCTCAATATGTCAGAGTGGCAGGAACAACACTTCCCAAACCTATGGGTCAGCCTTTCCTCTGAAGCAGCACATATCCACACTGTAACATGAATAGGAAGTTGGGAAAAGAAACCCCAGCAAGAGTTAACCCTGAATGCAAGTACCCGACCCGGAGACCACCGTGGTTAAAAATGGAATAGAGACGGTGCCACACGGTGACACTCGTTGCTCCAAAGCTCGGCGTTAAAGTCGTGTGCGTATTGTGCCATGTAACGGTGTGAGCTGCCTTGTTTGTTAGTCTGCGTACGTGTAGTGCCCCTTCAGAAGGAGAACAATATTTCACACGCTGGCTTTGCCAGAAACACACGACAGATGAACAGACTGAGTGACCGAAGGACGGACAGACAGACAGACAGACAGACAGACAGACAGACAGACAGACAGACAGACAGACAGACAGACAGACAGACGGACAGACAGACAGACAGACAGACAGACAGACAGACAGACAGACAGACGGACAGACAGACAGACAGACAGACAGACAGACAGACAGACAGACAGACAGACAGACGGACAGACAGACAGACAGACAGACTGGGAAGGTGGGCAGACGGACAGCTGGATAGATGCAGTAAATTGACACACCATTCCTTACGCTATCAACCTACCAGGTATGATCTTCATCTACGAGACGGGTCGGAAATGGTGGAAGTAGCCGTTGGTTAAAGGGAAAGTCAGAGAGACAGTCGTGGAAAGTGGGGAGAATGGAGGGGAAGGTAGAGACTTCTGTTTGTTCTCGCTCTTACAGCCTTGTTTCCCCCTCTGTTGAATCTTGACAGCCCTGCCTGCTGCTAGGATTCGTCAGCCCTGCTCTCTGGTGGTCTCATAGTTAGCCAGGGGAGGGGAGCGCATTGGGAGGGGGGGCTGTTGGGGCACGCCACGCCACGCCAGGGTGTGTGGGGGGGGGGGGGGGGGTGGGTGGGTTCGGGGTGGTGGTGTGGGTGCCCAAGAGGAGAGGTCTGGAAATTCTGGTGACAGGTTATAAATATACAGCAGATCCAGAGGATCACGCAGTGTCACTGTTTGTAACTGATGGAAGCACTCTGGGGGCCTGCTTGGATACACTGGCCCCATAGGGACACACTCTCTTCATCTCCGGCACTCATATGCTCTCGCTATCGCTAGATGATGACGAGGGATACTTTATTTAGAGTTATTAAGTCAGGGGCCATGAAAAAAAAAGTGATACACCTAATTCCCAATTTGAAGAATCAGGATATGATACGCTATAAAAGAGATCATAGAGCGCTAATATTATCAAAGCACACTTGTATCATATTACTGTTCAGAGAACATTGATATAGTCGATTACATACTCGTTTGTGGGAAGTGAGACACTGGACAGTTTAAGAAGTTTTGTAAATAAACAGCATCTATATGAATTGAAACCGTGACTAACTATAACATGATGGTGCTACAGAACAATACACAATACAACTGGCATGAGGCAATGTGAGTGCACTGCACTCAGGGCCCAATAGGAGCTGGATGGGTGGAACGTTTTGCATGTGGATTTATAACCACCCACAATGCTGAGTTCCTAATGCCTTTTGGGAGGACAGCAAGGCATAACATACTCTAAATATAGTCAAGCTTTAACCTACGCAAATGGCATTGTAAATTGCAGTGTTGACGAATGAATAAGAATGCCCAGGACCAAGTGCCCTGGGAGAAGCAGTGTTTTGACTTCCCTGATAGCATATGGACACTGATGAACTGTCAAACGTCCCCAGTGAAAACCCGGTTTCCATGTAACAACACCCGTGTGATACATTGAGCCATACTCCCAGAGAGATCCCAGAATGTCAAAGTCATATTGTCATCATGAACTCTTTGCGCAGATTCACTGTATGTTGTCAGAAGACTACATTATAAAAACATTAGCTTTGTGTAAAATTACAGCAGACTGAAGACACGATAAAGAACCTAAATCTTTCATGAATGCAAGTTTCCTCATGTGCGTTTGCTCTTGGGTTTTCCAGAAATCATTTGATTTTGCGCCGCTATATGCAAATCAAAAATGTTAATCTTAATTCATTAATAAGAATTTTACAGTCTGCCATTAAATCCGCTTCCAGAATTGGCAACAATAAGTTCAAAAAGTTTTCAAGAGACAGAGGATTATGTTCCGCCTTCCCAGTAAACTCCACCACTGGGCTGCTGCCTTCTGCGTCATGTGCTTGTTTCTCAATCATAAACTGCCGACTGACGGCTCACATCTCATGATGAGCCGACTGAAATAGCAGATGGGACTTCACAGGTGGAGTGGCCGTGAGGAGCAGACAGGACCGGGTGGCTTGGTTCCATAATTTTAATGAAACAAGAGACAGCGAGCAGATAGGCTTTAACAAAGTTATGCAACTTTCCATTCAGGCAAAGCCTCCACATGGTTTATAGATCGAAGGCTAACACGGTGTAGCCCGCCAATTTTATTGATTTTCTGTCGTATTTCTTGAAGAAAAGGCCAGGTTACAAATTAGACCTTTACATCTGGCGGTCCAGGCGATGAGTCATAGACGACAACCAAAATCATGTGCCCCTGCTAATGAAAGGGAACAAGCAGCTAGACTGGCCCTTCATTTCATGAATCACACAACTATGCAGTGGGCATACTTTCAGGGATGGAAATGCAAGGGAAACTTAATGTCATGTCTGGATAAGAAACGTGGTGTAATTGCCCCTGGTGCCATGTGCAGCAGACACGTTTCAAATGGCACCGTAGGCACGACAACGTACAACAAGAAGCCCCTTGCTGTTCAGTTTAGGTCTACAGACAATGACAAGTATGATGTGGAAGAGAAACAAGGCAAGTCCAACATGTGTCCAACACATCAGAGACTAATCTGTCTCAGATTCTACATGACTACAACTACAGACGCCTAAAGTTTGAGAGAGAGAGGGAGAGAGAGAGAGAGAGAGAGAGAGAGAGAGAGAGAGAGAGAGAGAGAGAGAGAGAGAGAGAGAGAGAGAGAGAGAGAGAGAGAGAGAGAGAGAGAGAGAGAGAGAGAGAGAGAGAGAGACGGAGAGAAATAGTGAGTCAATGATGACAAAGAGAGGGAGACAGAAATAGTGAGACAGTGAGAGAGATATATACAAAGAGAATGAAAAAGTTGAAAGGTAACATTGACGCCATTAAACTGTTTAAGGGTGTGACCCGAATTATGCAATAATCTCTGCATGAAACATGGGATCTCAACAAGACTTTTTTGCAATGCTATTCACAGTGGACAATACACGCATGTTTGTATGTATTTGTTGTAGAAATATAGGCTGTGTTAGACCTCTACTAACTCTTAACGGTCAGTAGATGTCAGCAGTGAGTTAGCCAATACAGTGGACACTGGCTAGGACAACACTGTGGCAGGCCACTGTCAGATCAGTCAGCCTCATATATCACAGAGAGAACAGCCAACAATTTAACAAAACCAGCTTAGCAAGAGACAAATTCAATGTTAGCAGTAATTTGCATTATGACTAATAGATATTTTTTATAGAGGGTATTAACATGCGTCTTTTACTATGTTAACTGAATGCAACGCTTCTCACAATGAATGCATTATTGGTTTGGGTTTGATACATCATTTTTTAAATATGAATTTCATCTCAACGCAAAAGGAACTGCTTATATTATGACTAACAGTTGAATAGGAGAACAGGGCCACTAATTTGATCCAGACCGAGCCATCATGTGTGGAACCAAATAAACACACCCATGCAACTGTGAGCAAAGTCTTCCAACTTCCTGACTTTCTTTTGCTCCCTCTTACTCACTCACTCACACCCACAACAGGCAACGCCCTTGTGCATTTCACTATCTTCTCTGTAGTTCCAAGCGGTCACAATGCTTTATTCAGTTTGTTAAATGTTGTGGAATGCCAAACCCAACACCCGGTCAGTCAGACGAAGACATTACAGTTAAATATGACATTTGTGTGTGTCTACCTCTGAAAGGCCACCACTGACTTGTTTGGGTAATGTGTTCTGAACATTCTGGAAATTGTAGTTGTTGCCATTGCCAACATCAGGCAACTGAAGTTGGCAACTGACTTTGGCAACTGTCAGGCAGGCAGGTAATGATAATGTCTTGTTTGCATACCTCCTGCATTCTAACTGAAAAAAGATTTAGAACAAGTGTAAGGGAACTTCCACTCTTTACATTTATATCTTCCCATAAGAATGAAGAGAAACCAAGAAAAACTCAGAATTGAAAGTGCAAGGAACACTGTGTTACTCTGGAAGAGAAGCAGAGAAAGTTTCACACCCTTTTCTCTCAAATTTTACGCCTAAAACTGCATCACGCACATCCATCTCCATAGGGGCCGGGCAGGGCTACAGCTTAGCTAACAGCCCCACCTTGTTGAAGTCATCACAAGTCTGGATCATCTCAGCTGGCAAGCCTAGCGAGATGGCCCCTGAGATTGCAGTTGTGACCCACCCCTCCCTGCATAGCTCAGTGTACTACCCTGAAGACTGAACCTATCAACACTAAGAAATGGCTATAAAAATGTCTTGATGCATAGCTCAAAGTATGATGAATAGCTAACATATTCTACAGATGAAGATCAATACCAGAGGGCTGTACGCCCATGTGCAATACATGGCTTCTCAGTGTCTCAGAAAAACAGAAGAGAGTTAGCAAACTTAATTACTGGACTGACTTCTAAATAAAAACAATGTAGCATTTGAGCACTTTAAAGAGAGGTCAAAGATACTTCCAACACACAAATACAGAGTGCAGAACACATATTGTAGGCTCTGGAAGATTCGTAAGCCGGAAATAAATAGCCCCCCTTTAAACCTCCCACCCCCCATAGAACTAAGGAAAACCAAGCACCAACAATGACATCACAAGGAAACGCGAAAGGACAGTGGCAGCAAGAAGTGCAACTGGCAAGATATTAAACAATCAAACCTTCTATGAAGTTAGGCCAGGTTTTCTCCTCAGGATCCTCCAGAGTATGGTCCCAGTCTTCCTCAGGTGAGGCGCCATATGTGCACACAGGCGGAGCGGCGTTCACGAGCGCTCGTTCAATGGCAAGTTCTTCCAGGACGTCCAGGTCCAGTTCCTCTTCCTCCTCAACTTCCCCCTCAGGTTTGACAGCTGCTGAAGGTGGTTGGGCCCCATCTTGATGGCCAGCTATATGCTTCACCTCAATGATCTCTTCCACGACTACAATCTTCCTCCTCATGTTGGCCTCGTCTGCTTCTGGACCAAGAGAATGACAGCTGTCCACGAGGTGTGCCTGGGAGGAATCAGGTGTGGCAGTGACAGAGGGTGTGTCCTCCTTCAAGTCCTTTCGTTGGTCTTGTGGCACAGGGGCCTGGGGGACTGAGAACGCTTTATTTTCTGCCCTCTGCTTTCCTGCCTGAGCAGCAGAATGTAGTTCTGCAGCTCCTGTAATCTCCCCTTGCTTGAGAGACGGGTTGGCCTGTGCCTTTGCTCCAGTCGGCTCTGCAGCTACTGCTGGTACTGCTGACGCTAAATCTCTGGCTGCGGGTGCTTCCCTCACAGAGGAGGATGTTTTTGGTTTCGGGACCTCCCGCTTGATTTTTTTCACAGAGAGCGGAGCTGGCTCCTCCTCCCCTTTGTCTGCCGGGGCCTCAGTGAACACAGCTGTTGCCTGTCTGATTTCTTCACTGCACATTCTTTCAGGAGTAATCGTTGGATGGCCATCAGTTTGCCCTGTGACCACGGCAGTGGGAGCAATGGCCTGGGGCAGAGAAAGTACATCAGTGGAGGAAAGTGGCTCTTCTGCAGGAGGGGAGACAGCCTCTGTGTTTATGGTTGCTTGAATGCGGGCCTGAGCTTGCTTTTTCGCTTTCCCTCTCTTTTTGCCTTTTGAAGATTCCTCAACCACAATGCTTAATGCAGCAGGGGCTTTCACCTCACACTCCTCAATCATTTCCTTTGATCCTGAAAGTACTACAGTGGCTTTCTCAACAGGTTTAGTGTTTTCTAGAGTCTCTTCAACAGTTACCGTCTTGTGCACAGTTACAGTTTCCATTCTAGTGACAGTCAGTATTTCTGTTTCGGATGTCAAAGTTTCCTGGTGGGTTTTTACAGTCAGGTTGGTGTTGGTGACCCCATCTTTTGAGTAAAGTGTTCCCTGTGGAACTTTGCTAAAACGTGTTCCCTCAACCTTGTCTTTTACTTCTGCAGTGCCTTGAATCTCCACTGGGGGCACTGCAGCGAGAGCAACAAATGATTTAGAGACAGTCTGGTCCACAATTGGTTCAGGAGATAAATTCACCTCAATAGACATTTTGGCTTCTAACTTATTTTCAGCATTTGACGGTCCCTCAAGGTGAACTCTGGGTGGCAGTGTTGGTGTTTCAGATGTATCTTGTGTAACATCCAATGAAGCCTGGTTGACAGGAGCCTTATCTGCAGTCATCTTGACGCAAGGTATTTCTGCAGCCTTGGGTGTCGTAGCTTTCTCACGTGAGGATTTCTTCTTTTTCTTTTTTAATTTGGAGCTTGTTTCATTCTCAATGTCTTCTCCAGCAGGAATCTCTGCTAAGACAATGCTAGCATTATTCTGATCAGGAGAGCATTCCTTTTTCAGCAATCCAGCTTTTTGTTCTAAGGGAGCAGAAACTTCAGAAAACATCAATGGTTTTTCAGCTTCTTCCACACTTTTCTCGATAATATCCCCTTTACTCTTTGTCTCCATAGCAGTGCTCGTTTGTGATGAGATATCCACTGTTTTCCGGACAGTTTCAACTTCTGATGTTGGGGGTTCCAAAGTAATCTCTTTATTAACCTTCTGCGGCAAAGCTTTTACAGGGAGACTCTCTGCTGGAGATTCATCAAGCTTCTGAGCTACTACAATTGTTGATCGCTTTTCCTCCTTAATGGGATCTGCTTTCAGAAGTGGCTTGTTTGGGGTCTTTCCAGCTACAGGATTCAGCTTGCCCTGAGTTGTAGTTACTTTGGTGATTCTAGTGATAGAACATTCAGCTGTTGTGGTCCTTTGTGCAGGTCCAATTGGTTCCTGAACCATCTTTACTTCTCTTTGTTCTTGTTTAATCTCTCTGGGGGGTTGAGTGGAGATAGCAGGCTTGCTGGTGGTTTTGTGATCTTCAGAAAGTTTAGGGATCTCCTGATGTTCAGGCCTATTAGTTACCTTCTGAGGCTTCTCTTTAACAACTACAGTTTCAACAGGGGCCTTCACCTCTGCATCCTTTATTAGAGGAGAGGCATTTTCCACACTACTCTTCTCTTCTTTCACTTTTTTTGTGAGAGGAGCGGATGAGTATTTAATTTCACTATGCTGTATAAGATCTTCTTTAGCCTTGTCTTTCTTTGTTTCGTTGGCAGAAAACTGAAGAGAAGCCTTTGAGGATACACTCTCACACACAGTTACCTGTGTTGAGGAGTGGGTTTGATCTTTAGCCTTCTTAGCCTGCACCACATGGGCCTTTCCAACAAAGATCTCAGACACTGGACTCTGTTGTGAGGTGAAGAGGGGCTTGTTGCTGCTGACAGCAGCAGTCTGCTGAGAAGACATGTAGGCTATTTTAGCCTGGCCTTCACCAGCATTGGCATCTCTATTGCTGAAGCCCCTGCCTTTCATATAGAGCTGTTGAGGCTGGTCCATTGTTTCCCATGATGCTCTTGGTCTGGCTGGCTCAGCAGCAGCTGGGCGACCTCTGAACCTAGGGGTTCTATCCCTGTACCCTTCCTCTTCTCCCTCTGCCATCTTATGGCGGTAGCCCTGGCGCTCAGCTAGCCCCTCACGGCTTTCTGACCCAGGCCTACCCCCTGGCTTCGGTACATACGACGTAGGGCCTTCAACGGTCTGGACCTGTGCACCACGACGGGAGATGGGAAGCATTGCTGCTGGTCTCTTTACTCTCTGTAGGGAGGCAGGGACGATCTCTGCAGGTAGGCGCAGATAGTCACGTAGGTAAACAATGCCCTCATTTGAGAGGTACCAGTAGAAATGCCTCCAGGAATACGTTTCCTTCACATAGCCTCTGGACTTGAGGGAGAGCATGGCCCGCATCACCTGTAAGTTGCTGATGCCTGGTATCTCAGGATGTTTTGTCTGTGGCCTTTTGTCCTTCTTGGCCACCATCACACCATCTCGAAACAGGAGCTCATAGATGGCCCTCAGATCCCTGAGGGGCATCACCATTCCCGCTACCATTGTGCTGTATGTTCTACTTCTCTTTCAGGATGAGGAACAGCAAGGAGCTGAAAAGTTCTTCAAGAGTGAAAGTTTACTGAATGGCCTCACTTGTTGGTACGTGAAATGATCCAGTGGCAAAACAAGCTGCCACGGGCTATTCAATTAGACAACAAGTATTCCTTTAGTTGTAGTGTCTTTCTTTAGCTTCTTCTGTTTGCTTTTTCCTTTTTAAAAATACAAAAACAATATGTCGTAAAAGGCATTCCAAGGTTTTCCAGAAGTTTTGGTTTTCCTCTAACACAGTTAAGAAAGTATTCTTTCCACAACCGAGCTGGCTGGGACGTGAACAGTCTGTTCTTCCGAGAAGGCAATGACAGAATGGAAGAGAGGGAGAGCGAAAGCGAGAGAGAGGAGTGTGTGTATGTGAGTAAGGGAAAGAGAGTGCAGCACTCCGTTTAGCTCCTCCTACCTTCTCTGTCTAATTCTGAGGAAAAGATGGCATGGAAAAAAGTACCAAAAGACCTCAAAAACACAGTCCAAAAAAAATCACGACGCAAAAATTAAAAGGGAAAACATTTTGAATCCTCTTGTAAATGCTAGAAAGTATACGAGCGAGCGGACCAAATGAATGGAACAGTACACCTATGCAGTGTGCCTGAGCACATGTCCTGTTGCTCTGTGGACTGTCGAGAAACGCCCATGCACACGCCTCCTCCAATAAACACACATACATAGTCACAAACAGACCAGGGCTTTCTGACACACCCACACACTCTCCTTGGCATGTCACAGCATTCACTTTAAGAAGTGGGCTGTGAATTAGAGATTAGTGGCAGGACGGATAGACAGGCCTTCGGCATTGACAAGGATGCAAATGAAAGACACGTCAGGTATTATCCGGTCGTGCAGCATTGTTTCCAAAGAGTTATTCAAAAACTCTTAAGTCCTCTGTTCAATGTTTTTAAATCACATTTTACGACTGTAATTATTGTGTCTAATATAGGTTTACATTATAGAAGAGATATAATTACTCAACTGTGGTAAATAGTAGATATGATGTTGGCTTCAGCTTACAATGCAGCTGGTATACTGCACAAAGCTATTCATATTAGTGTTTGTTTGGCAGGGCACTTAGCGACCGCCAGGTGGAGGAAATGAAAGAGGCTGACCACCTCAGGGTGACTCATTAGAAATGACGCAACCAACTGCAAGAAGCCCCATTCCCTTTGATTCTCTGCTGAGAGATACTTAGGTCGCAAAGCCTGAAAATAGCAGTGAACCCACAATCTCTCCCACCCAACTATATAAAGAGAAGTGCATTATGGCTAACCTTTTGCAAGCTACCATGAACATAGGATCATATTACTACTCCCTGGATCCATTTTCTCTTTCCTCTGTGCATCTGTCTTTCTTTCTCATCTCTCTTGGTCTGTCAGTGAGTGTCTCCCCTGCTCTGGCATATCTCCATATGAAGAAACTAGAAGGGTAGACCACATGGTGCTGAAAGGGAATCTATCTTTTGCTGCATGTAACTGTGAAGTGCAGTGTTGCAGGGATTATAGTAAAATGAAACTCAAAAGAGTGATTCAGTTGTGAAACTAGTGGTTGTGAATGGGAGGTAATGTGAGGCCTATGCCGCCAATGTCTGAAACCACACACCATTCCACATGCAGCCACCAGTGGGAAACTGTTTTCATTTTATTTGCCATGGTGACCAGCACATACTCTGACTCATTCTTATCAGCAGAGTAACAACCTGTGAATGTGTAGCACTGGACAGCTGAACTACACTGTCAACTTCCAGACAGCTGCCTGGAGGAAGCAGGCCAACTGTATAAAAACTGCACCCTGCATTTGCGTTTTGTCTACCTAGCATCACCTATCAGCTCATTCAAGCCCAACAGCTTAATTATAGTCCTTACCTGAGAGCTTTAGACGCTTGGTGTCATTGGGTGTCATTTCATAAAACTTCTAAGTGGTTGATTTCAAAGTTGCGTAATAACAGTGAATTATCCGGCCTAAAAAATATCGTATGTAAACAAACACAATGAAACACCAACCTTTTCGGAGACATCTATTCTAAGATTTAATAGACAGTGCCTCTGGGTAGTGCCAGTAGTAGCTTTACCTGTATGATTAGGGCGATCCAAAATCGTTGGGTTCAGCACTCGGCTTGATGAGAGTTGCCAAGCAGGGACATGGCTGGAAGGTATGCAAAGTCTTTCCCAACAGCCATACCACCGCGTGAATCAGTTCTCAGAGTCTCTGAGATCTCTGAAAAGTTTTACGTTGAATTAATCTTGAGTCTTACAACACGACAGAGTTATTATGTGCATGTTTGGCTTTGTCTGACAACAGAGAAAAGGTGGTGAAATATGCTAGAATTGTATGAGCATGAGTGTTTAATGCAAATCAGAGGTTTGCATTGCATCGGGTTCTTTGCATTTTTGCAGTGACAGCGGATGACAGGAGCAGTGCTTGCATCTCTCAGAATTTCTGATTGCCTTGGGTTAAGAACAGCACAGAAAGCCCACAGCACAACAGAGAAAAAGGCCTGGCCTTAACTGCAAACAAAGCAATCCATGATGATTAAATGCCAGACAGCCATTCACTGAAGACATTTGTGTTGGGTTCCCTCTCATTAGTGCTAATTTGCATCGTGATGGCCACTGCTTTGCTCTCAAGGCTGCCAATCAGTATAATTTAATGCACTGCTAATGCACAAAGTGTTCATTGAACAGTGAAGTGTTCAACAAAATGTGCTAACCTGGCTTCAAGCCCAGTCCCGAGTCATCCTAGTCATCCCAAAGTTCAATATCCTGCCTTTCTTTTTCCCCCTCTATATGTGGAGTGTCACTTCTGTTGCTCTTTATACTGGCACAGCATACTGGCATAGCCTCTCCAGCAACCCTGTCAAGATTTGACATTGGGTTATTCTATTGCAAACAGAATGGATCAACAGAAATAGATCACAACTATAAGTGAGCTTCTAGTCTCTACTTGTATCACCAGGTTCTATTTTGTAACTATTCAAAAGTTTCTGCAGAAATATTTTTTTGAAAGTAATGCCAGAATTGAACCCTGATTGTGTTTAGTCAATTAAAGTAACTTCACTTGGAAGGACTGAATGAATGAACAAGGTTCACGTGCACCATTCTGCCCTTCTGCTTCAGTGTCTCAGACTTCCCCACTGCCAAAAATAGAACTGACAGGAGTACTAGTCCACGTCCTGGCGCACAAGGGCCTAATGGTCCAGCACACGTGAACCCCCCTCTGATATCAGAGCCCAGACACTTGAGCCGGTTCCAAGGAAAGGAAAGGTCAGGGTGTCATTTGGTACAGAGGGTTGATTGTGACAGAGTGAGGGTGATCCTCAGAAATCACACTGAATACCAACCTTTCCAAAACGGGCCTTCATACTTCTGTGACCTTGGACACACACACTATCACCTCAAAATAATCATGTCTGAGGTCAAAAGTATTTACTGTCCCACAATAACCTTTTATAATCATTAGTATTTACACTTGAGTTATAGATATTTGCTCATTTTGGAGCTGTATTCATTCATAGTTTTTTTAACAGAGCCAAAGAAAGTGGAAAGAACAATGCATGTTACTGTGGTCTAATATTCAAGAGGATCCCTATATGGCAGAGCCTCTTCAACATTAGGAGAGCAGATGTTCTCGAGTTAGTAGCAATCAAGAGTTTTGTTATTGAAATCCCTGTACTGCAGAGTGGCTGAGTTTCAAAGTGCAAGCAGGCTGCTAGAATATTTATATCTATAAAAAATCTTCAACTCATTGTCTCTTTTAAGTGTAACTAAACAAGCATACTGAACTCAAACTCTATCCAGTGGTTGTGGCAGACCGATCCAATCCAGTGCACATGTCCACCCCTGCGTTTGTGTGCATGTGTGTGTGTATGAGTGTGTGCATGAGTGTTTGTATGCATTGAAAAGGGTGTGTGTATAGTTAGGCATATTTCAACCATGAGTCTTGAGGAAACTGACTAGTAGTATAACATTAGCTATGAGGAAGAGTTCCTGTTTTGGTCAAGGGCAGGGTAAACACCATGCCAACTATGAGCTGTGTTATGAGGAACCACACACGCAAGCATACAGACATAGACAAATTATCTGGGTTAAAGGATTTGAAAGACTTGTTTGCATTGTAAATCTCCCAACAGCTCGTCCGAGTTGTTTCACAAACATCCACCAAAAAACCACCGGTACAATTTTCCCCTTTCTTTAAGTACAAGAAGATATCGCTTCTTTAGGAGAAAGGAACATGTTTACGAGCTACAGGTCAAGCGTCGAGGCCGACCCCTTCAGCCTAGTGGCAGCTGCCTTCTTTCAAAGGCTGACGTGTGCAAGAGGACTAACACCTCGCACTGAAGAATCTGTCAAAGCAGCTGAAAAGGGTCTGTAGGCTCCATGTCAACCTGTATCGGCACACAGCACAACCTGCATCAGCACACAGCAGAAGGCCAAGGACCCCCCCCCCCCCCCTCCTCAAAATGATAAAGATTTCAGAGACATTTTATAAACAAATGCTCCTACCGGAAATAGCAAAAGATACTCTAGTCTTAATTGAAGGTAGGTTTGAAATAGATTGCAGGTTTAAGTTGAACATGGCTTCACAACAAGGATGAAATTATAGTGTTGAAATAGTATTTCTTCAGCTATGGCCAACTCACTCACAACATGATGGCACACCTACTGTATTCTGATTCTTGCTCTTTCAAATAAGATATGAAAGATTGGGTAGATCAATCGTAGATTACACATTGGTCTGGGGAAGCTGCTGTCATTTTCTTCAGCACAAGAGGCGTGATCAACGGGCCTTGTTCTGTACGCGATTGGCTGCTTGCCGTCGCTTCCCTGTCGTCATCCCCTTGGCGCGCTGTTGGCGCGCCAAGGGGAAAAGCCAGCTTGGTGATTGGCTCCCGCAAAAACGTATCGGAAGCAGAAAGAAATGTATTACTCTTCTCCAGACCTTCCTGTAGGGCAAATTCAAATCGCCGGCAGAATAGATGAGGCTACCCAGTCTAGTAGATATCCAAAGGTAAATACAGACTTCACACAACACCACTGAGTGTATTTTCAGTGAGTGGAGGTGCCCTTGCAAAAAGGTTGCATAGAGCAGGCACGCCAAGTAGAGCAGAGAAAGAAGTCTCTGACTCACAGGAAAGAAGAACACAATAAGTGTTTAACCTTGGGGGATGTCCACCACAGAGCTAAATGTTGACAATCTAATGATATTTAGGCTACATTGAAAATAGGTCAATAGAGGAATCATTGAGTATGAGATGTGTGCTATATGGAGGGGGGTAGGGTACAGTGATATAAAGCAGAGGCACCATGATTGGCTAAAAGAGAGGTGGATAGTTTGGCAGCATACACTAAACCTTTGTTTTTAATGTACACTATTCTAAACACTGGGCACATAAAGTGTTTCCAGACAAAGAGCCTTATGTTTTAGGAACTGGGGAACGAAGAAAAAAACAGAGTGAGAGACAGAGGAAAAAGAGAAAAAAGGTGTCTTTGGCATTTCTCAAGCTGCAGCTAAAATAAACAAGCCCCTGTTCTAGGGTAATTAGGATTTAAAAAAAAAAAGGGGTAGTGGAAAGTATATGTTGAGTGATCGACATTGGGTGTACTACAGCTGAGGAACAATAAACAAAAATGATTGCCCTGAAATAAGTCCCGGAAACTATTATTACTTATGTTTATGCAACACCAATAAATATAAAAGTATGTGTTTGTACCAACTTTCCTTAGTGTGTCCCTAATCACAGCTTTTAAACAATTCAAGCCGACAAGTCAAACCAGCAGAGCTGTTAGTACAGTCCTGGGCCCAGCGATATTTAACGTCATGAGTAAGAATAACCCACTGTGGTGCTGGGAAGAAAGGTTGGCACTTGGCGTCTGCCAGCCTCGCATACGCACAAACCAAAATGGAAAAGCTATAAAGAGGTGCTGGCTTGAGGTAAAAACGACAAGGCTTATTTGTGTCCTAAACTCCACAAGTCAGGGGTCGGACTGGCTTCTCCTTTTCCAGAATGGAAAGAAAAATGAAGTCAGCGATTAGCGCCCCTTCCTTGCCCGCAGAAAGAAAGAAAAAAGTATCAGCCGTAACAATTGCCAAATCCCACTTACCCTCCTCCCATCAATGTTTGCTTCTGTCTCTCTCTATTTCTATTTCTCTATTTCTCCATCTCCCTCTCCCTCTCACTCCCTCTAAAATTGGGGAACTGGCAATACGGTATATGCTGACAAACTAAACAGTGTTCCCGGTCCCTACAGGCCGATTGAGCTGGATACGATATCATCAGAATTAATAATAATAAATTTTGCTCTTCATCTTTTATCGTAAACTGCCAGTGAACGGCGTCGTAATGGCTCTTGAATCATCAGAAGGATAGCTTACCTTTTTTAGAGGTACGCCAAAAGCGATCTCCAAGGGGGTCCCCACTGTCCACACTGCTTTGATTTAGATTTAGCATGGTTAAGTCACAACCTAACTAGCTACCCTCACTAGTCTGGCGAAAACTACCGCTGGCTGCTTCTCGTAAGCCCCTGGAAGCCCATTTCGTGGCAGGCAAAGCAGAGAATAATGGCCAAAGATGGGGACAAGGGAGCAAAGAGAGGGAGTGGAAGGGTGCTGGCCATGGGTGGACAGAATATAGTACCAAAAAAAAAAGGAGACACAAAGGACTCTCTTCATCCCCTTCTCAAAAAAGGCACACATGAACATCTAGACTATAAATCTGAGGGCCTCCTCAGACCCAACATGTCCTTCTTTTGCTGCCCCGGCTACCATGCCCGACGTCCCTCACATCTAGGAGAGCCCGTTGCATTGTCCCAGCAACACTAACTGCGGTACACACACTGGAGGCCTTGTTCCTCACAGGGCCTCCGATATTTCAGCCCACAGTGTTTGAGGCCAAGGGTGGACATTGTAAAGCATTGAGACGAGGAACGAGCAGGAGAATAAGACTTAAAAAAAGGGGGGGGGGGAGGGGGGGGGGGGGTTGACTCGTGCCAGCACTGCTAAGAGCAACTGAACTAAAAGGCACCGGTAAGGCATCCAGAGCCTTCGGCCACAGAATAATATGTGGTTGGATCCTGCATACTTATGTCAATTAACTTTTACCAGGGCGAAACAAGCAGGCAGGTCTTCTTCCAGGCCCGAACTGTATTATGGAGCAATGGTTTTGAAAACAAAAATTTCCATTATGGAAGATAACATCTATATGGGTGGAGGAAGCCATGGAAATAGCTTGTTAAAACCATTGCTCCATAATATCGGGCATGCGTAGAGGAGTTCTGGACCCAGTGTGGGAAGAAATATGGTATTTGATTGTGCGCTCCTCCACGATGTGTTATGACAAGGATGTCAAGGATTTGCCTTTGATTTACAACCCGCATGGCATCCTTGCCGCATCAAGTAAACAAGCCCCCGCACTGGGCACCACTGTGGAGTAAACCAAGCACACCACCCCTGATGCTCCCCGTTGAGGTTGCTGCTGCCTCACGCCCTAAATTATGGAGCAATGTTTTTTTACAATCCATTTCCGTGAAGGTAGATAGCTATCTATCTGGGAGGAGGATTCCATCTAAAGTTGTAACAGATATGCCGAGATAAGAAGAGAGTGGATGGAGCCACACCACCCAACTGAACACTGAATAATGCAGGAGACATTTAACCTGCCGCACCGACGCGAATGAAGAAATTGAAAATGGTTATGTCGAAAGTCTACTGAGAATCGTTCTAGTGTAGTGTCACTGTCCAGACATGCACATAGCAAGATAAATGATGTTGACGATAGCAGAGACAGAATAAACAGCTTGTGTTCTCATAAGGGTTCCTGATTTCCATATAGTCTAACCAATCCTAACTGGAAACAGACTATCACAAAATGGTGCTGGAGTGTTCTGGTAAAGGGAATTTAAAATGGCTGTTTAACACACCAGGATTGAACGTGCCAGCCAACGGGGGCTAGTCCATTTGCGCCACCCAGAGACCTACTTCTGACTTTGAGACAGTGTGCGTGAGAGAGAGAGAGAGAGAGAGAGAGAGAGAGAGAGAGAGAGAGAGAGAGAGAGAGAGAGAGAGAGAGAGAGAGAGAGAGAGAGAGAGAGAGAGAGAGAGAGAGAGAGAGAGAGAGAGAGAGCATGTAATGCAATATGATAGACTATATTCGACACTGGAGGCCAGGCAACAAGTTGGTTTATCGCTAAGATTTGCTTAAGACACAGTGGGTGATAATTAAGTGAGTCACCATGTGAATACAATTTCAAAATTCTGGATAAAAGGAAGTATTTGTATTGAAACGAGGTGGGAAAAACACCATGTGTGGAATGTTTTTTCAGTGACTCAGTGACTCAGACCACACGTGGGTGTGTCCATACTAAGGCTTCTGGTTGCCATAGCAATCCAACTACCAGGATAGGAAATTTTCATGTGCTCTCCATTTCTGAGGTCACAAGGAACGAGGGCTATCTGTTACCATTGGCAACCATTCCCCAAACAAAAAAAACAGACACCAGATCCGGTCGGAGGCCGTTCTGACCGGATCTAGTCGGTCACAGTGGCAGATTTGCATTGCAACCTCAAGTGACTGAGATGTATCTTTAGATAGACCAATTTAAATGCATCCATCACACTATAAATACTTCACCCACAAAACTACAAATGCAAGCACGTGAGCACACACACACATGCACACACAAGCACATGTTCGTGCACAAACAACACATACACCCCTCCAGAAGGTGATTTATTATCCACATTCCAATAAAAACCATTCCATGTGGAGAGAATGAATCAGTTGCATTCTTTTCCCTCAGCCAATCACAGAGAGCAAGGGAAGGGAAGAAAGGGTTGCCTTTCACGAAACAAAGGCTGGCAGTAACTTCTGTCATTTGTTTGTGGCGTGGAGCATAAGCGCCCTTTTCTCCCGACCTTCGGACATGGACTCCAGCGGTGACTCACATCCTTTCCATCCAAGTTTATGAACTGCATTCAGGGACAACGAAAACTCCACAAGAGAGCTCTGTTTTCTTTGTATCCCAGAGCAATATGATGCATTGTTGTGTGTTGATAAAAGTGAACAGCCATAGCAGCTCGTTGCTGCTAAGGTCATAAGGATGTTTACTCCTGTCCTTAGTGTGCGTGAACTACCTTAATGGGGATAATTTGAACATTTCCAGGCACCAGTGTACTGTTCCTAGTGTGGGAAGAAATATGAAATTTGATTGGGGGCTCCTCTATGATCTGTTATTACAGCCCTCAAGGACCTCAACCGTCTGGCCTCAACGCTGCATCAACTAAATAAGCCCCCGCAGTCTTGGCCACGCTCTTCAGTAAACCAAGCACTCCACGCCTGACCACTGTTGATTTTTGCGCTTGATGCCACATGGACCCAGTAGCCATTGCATATGGATATATGTCTATGATTTGGTCTTTGTCTTGGCCAGGACCACACAGATAGATACTTGCTGGGACCAGTGAAAGAGCATGTATTGAGACTTCCCCTTTGTCTGTTTCGACAAGCGAAGCTGGGCTGGGTCCAGGCTCAACTGTATCCTGTTTTTAAGACACTAAACCCATGGAAAACCCGCCTCCGGTTTCGTGTGTGAGGTATTAGTTAAGTGTCTGAACAATGGGCACAGCAGCATAGTATCCTGAAGACCTTCCTCCCAAATGTCCGATCATATAAATACAGCAGGACAGAGTTAACCCATGCCCCAATCTGAACTGCAGACGAGTCACATATGCAACTTATTTGTTATATGTTTATATAATATAATATTGTCTAGTCTCTTAGTTCACAACTGATCCCCCAAAATGAGAATTACAGTTCTGGTCAACGAATAATGCAAGCAATGTTTAGTTAGTATGGTAGCATTTCTGTGTAAACTGTGTGGCAACATACGGCCCACACAGAGAGTATTCTACCCTACCGGACTTATCAGGTTACTCCCTTGACACTAGTGACATTTGCTCTATGTCTTCACAGAGCCATGGAGAGCCTGCAGACCTACTAGGGCATCTAATGGAGAACGTATTATAGAATAACAGAAATGTATTAGGAGAAGATGTTGTACATTACAATAAACCGTCTTGCCTCAAATAGATAGAAATATTATACTGCACTCTTCATGCCATTGTAATTTGTCAGACATGCACACATGGCACATCAAATAGTACAATCAAATTAAAAAAGGTTATGCTTTGCGGAAGTAATCTAAAACCAGTCAGATTAGATTTCAAAAGCACCTCTCTGGCTTTGCTGTACTAACAATGAATACTATGTAGGGTGTGGCCATTGTGCACCTGTGAACAGCTTATTGGAAGAAAAAAAATGTACACAGAAAAAATACTTTCAATGACCAAAAAGAATGACTCTTCTTCATGTATTGCCTAAACATGGTATATCACAAAAAAAAACACTTGGATAACAATTTAGTATATGCTACACATAAACCTCCTAAGATTGTGCAATTTGATTGGTTCGCTATCCTGGGATGTTTGGCAATATCCCATGATTGAGATCTCAACCTCGGGATATTGTTTTCGTAATGGGGAGCGTACGTGACGGTCGTCTCGTCATGCTAATAAAAAACAAACAAACCACTAATAAAGTGCTCATATGTAGTATATAATAAAACAATTATTCACCTCAGGCTCCCTGAATAGTGTTCACACTATTCACTTTGCCTTCGGAGAATAGTTGTTAAAGAGTATGTGTTTTGTATTTTGACAATAAACATGTGCATTCTTGGCATAGTTAGGGCAACGTTTAGAGTTAAATGATAACAGAAAAGGGAGGTTAACACCAAGCACCCCTCAGACACACCAACACAAACAGTCCATCACAGCTTCATGGCCTAGTGGGCTTCAACAAAACAACCGTCTATGAGAAGACCAGCCCACAAGAGGCTTCCATTTAAATGTTTATCGCGACTAAATCATTGCAAATGGTCTCAAAGGGCCCCCGAACAGGGATCTTCGAGACCAATAATACCAGTTAGTACAGGGCGGGTAGGGGGTTGGCCTGTGATTTACACAGGCCTGGCCTCAATCAGGTGTTACAGCCTGGTGTAGGACATTCCAGAAACCAAAATTGTTGAAAGAGTATTGAAGTTGTGTGCACATAGGCACGTTGTGACCCAACCGTTGAAGAAAAACATGTTTGATTGTTATACGACAACTAGTCTCGCAAAGCCAGACCAAACTACAGCAAGTATACGACAACTGACCTTTCAGGTGTCTGTGATTTACTTCAAACTTGTCGAATATGGTAGCATGGAGGGGTTTTATGTGTGCCTGTGCATGTTTGAGTTCCTGTGAAATATGTATGTATGTGTGTAAGCCCTGACAAATATCTGAAGGGTCCCACAGTGGCCAAACATTGAGCAGAGTTCTCCCCTTGTAACATTGCAGACTAATCTTAAAAAGATAAAGGAAACATTTGCATACTGACATCTACGTGCAAGAAATCGACAGTCATGCCAAAGTCGGACAAGGCATGGAAATGTAGAGCAAATGTCTCACCCTTAAACAATCAAAATAATTAAGATTGATTTATCAATGCTTTTTTACAATCAGTAAATTAAAATTTCTAATTACAGTACTTGTTTGACACAGCGGATCAGGGGGTTCTTCTGACAACAATGGAATGGAAGAGGCACTCACCTGAAAAAGAAAGAAAGACATACAGATATGAATACATTAGCTGGTTCAATGCTTTGTAATTTCTTCCTCATGCGCTCTTCTGACAATGTTTTAGATTACTGGGTCAAAAGATATTTGACAAGGGACTCTTTTGACAACCTCATGTGAACACATGTTTGCACATCTGTCAGATAACTTGGTTTCATTTTGGTAGAAATATTTTTTTTTTATTGCCACGTTTTGATGGTGACGCAAGTGCTGTGTTTAAAGACCTTTGCATGCAACAGAACATTATATTTCTATTCACATTGTGTGATGAGTGAAAATACATAAACGGGCATGGCTAGCATACCTGCTTAATGCACAGTTTGAAAGTGAAGCTGAATGGAGGAAGGGAAGGGAATGACACACCCTTCGCGTTCACAAGGCAGCCAAACGTTGACTCTTGTGAACATGTGAAGAGCACCATCTACTGGGCGAGTAGAGACAGGGCTTCTACTTAGAAAGTTTAGTAAAAACCAAAGTTAGTCTACAGCGGTTTCCTTGAGTCGTGTCTTCAGCCAGAGATTAAATTGAGGCGCTCAACTGCATTATATAATCTCAGATCCAAGTCTGACTACTGTTCCTACAAGCAATAAGTGCACATGGTTGTAGTCAGCATGTATGTTGAAGTCGCTAAGCACTCTTGGAGTAAATGTAAATGGCTATAATAAACTTGAACTTGAATGTAACGCAGCATTAAAACAAATCCACTTTCAAAACATCTTACACAAAGAACAGATTTTAATATTCTAATTAAAGTATGGATTTATTTTAAAATAAAATATGCAATAGAGTAGACATTGCATTTACGATGTTAGCAACTACATACTTAAACTCTTTTAGAAAAAACAAATGTAGAAATTCAAAGACTCAAAGTTATGCCTGCTTCCCTATAGAGTATAGGGGTATACGGTCCCCCTGACATTTACCGCCCAGAGCGTTCCCCTGACACCAATCCCAGGCACCAACTGTCCGCTGCCTACATGAGTTATATACAAGGGTTAATCATCCTCCCTCCCTACTGCCTCCTGGCTCCGGACAGCGTAACCAACACTCTTGGTAAATCATCACCTTATGGCATCAGTCAACAAGGAAATATGCAGTTCTCAGAATCTGGCATTCAAACATTTAATAAGTTAAATGTAAGATAAAAAACAATGGTTGCAAACAATTGTCATTTAGTATATCATTTCCAAATGAAAATGTTCCTAAAGGTGACGTGATACTTTAAGTCATCAACTTTTGCTTGATGTATTCAAAGCATGCAGGGCAAAGACTTGTACTCTAGGGGGCGGCATTTACATCTTCACTCTCCTTATCCAACACACCCATAAACCCAAGGCCACTTCCCTGGCCTTTTTCAAGCTTTTGTGGTGTGATCAGGGACCACCTCCGGACTGAACACCCACACACAAACCGACAGACACACGGTTCTTTTGTGCTCGGTGGGTGTGTTGGGGATGACTTTGACAAACGCCCTGGTTTTGACAGAGCTATGCCACAGTAATATATTTTCCTCCGGGGTCATTACAGTACAGTGAAAGGAGCTTTTTATATCGTGGCTAGCATCTCTGTCTGTAGCCACAAGACTTGGGAACGGGACACAGTAGGTTTTGAAGGGCTTAGCAGACCATAAAGAGTTGTTATGCACTGCTATAGCTGCTGTCAAAGTATAGGGGTAAAAAGGGAGCTCTTCAGCGAAGGATACTTTAAAATCTCTGACACAGTGTGGATTTCTGCGACCAATGCAAATCACCCTATAATGACAGCCACCACCTTGAGGCTGTGATTTGCCTCTGACAAGATTAAGTAGTCTCTTGTTGTAAAAGTTTGATGACTCACGCACTATATATTATATAAATATATGTGTTGCCTAAATCTGGATGTCAATTTGGTGGGCTTTTCTAAATAAGGACAGACCTAATTTCTTAGTGAAATATCGAGTTGAACCCAAACTTCCTACTTGCCACTGAGCTGGTGGGAGTAGAGAGGGACGGGACGATTGTGGTTAGTTACAATAGCCTGGCCTCGTCTGCCTTTTCCTCTCTTCAGTCTCTTTTCATCTCTTTTTACAACTCATGAATCTTACCTATTTAACCTGTATGTATCAGATGATGATGCATGTATAATCTGCAACATTGCTTCCATTGTCTTTCTAAAGGACGGAAAAAAGTCAGACAGAGACGACATTAAACTAATATGATGTTAGAATGCAGGTAGGAAAGGCAGTAGAGTGTCCCAAACAATCCTGATCTACACAATTATTACCATCTGACAAACGTGCCTTCCTGTGGACCCTGCAAGCAGAGACAGGAACGTGGTACATGACATAAACCACACTCATAAAGCTGTGCAAACATCAAGACGAAACCAGTGGTAAAATGCGCCTCTTGAGTTCCTGGTATAAAGTACAGAGTCAGAACATGGAGGAAATGAGAGGACATGGTAGGACTAACTCCACATACACACACTGAACAATGAAGGGTTAGTGCATAGAAACCTGAATACACTCGCGTTACCTTATTCGTAAAGCTTACGCCTGTAAGACACAATAACAAAATTATGGCATGTGATGCCATTCTTGTGTCTTAAGCAGACAGACCGGCAGACAGACAGGCAAAGACAAACAGACTGAAAGCTGCATGCTAAAATCTGTGAGCTATAGTTACTCCCTCTCCTCTATACCCCTCTCCGCTATATCCCTCTTTCTCTCTCTCCCTCTTCATGATGCACGCAGAACATCTATGGTCCTCTCCCAGCTTTGATTAGCCTTGCGTAGCTTCACCTGTCACCTCTCAATCCCCTCGCTGGGCTCAGCGATGTGCTTTACCTTTAGTCGAGTCGTAGTAGGAGCTCATGCTGAGCACGGCAGTGAATCTCTAGACCTTTGGAACCGTTGCTGCTGCTCCGGTGATTTTCTTATTAAGACGCTGTATTTCCCCCCCTTCAGCTTACACGCTCAGATTTGATCTTTCTCTACTAGGTGAATCACTGCATTATTAACTTTAATCTGAACACAATCTCTCTCTCTCACTCTCTCTCACGTGTCACCTCACGCAGAGCGACCGAATGGGAGTCTCCCGTTCCTTCACAGGTCAGTGACGCCCTACATAATACCTGTGCATAGGTGTGTGTGTGAAAATGCGTGTGTGTGTGTGTATGTCTGAGAGCGGTTTTTGTCTAGCTCTAAAGTGTTTGACCAAGAGCTTGAATTTCAGAGAAACAACAAAAAGCGAGTATGCCTGTGAAGGATCCTGAATGAAAGCTTATAATGGATCAGGGAACTCACCAAAATAAATGGGCGACGCACAGCATCCCAATCTAAATGATGAAGAATATCCCTTTTGAATCACTCTAAATCCATTCACAAATGATTCATGAATAAGGCAGTGGGATTATGTGAAGCAGTTGTCACTGCCGTTGATATAAGCACTTGACACAAAGAAAAGAATCCTGACAAAGCATCGGACCAGCACGTGTACTTTGAATCAGAGATACACACATATACACTGAGCTAACAGGTAATATGTTCTGCTTCTGCTTCGTTCTTTACAATATGAAACGCTTGAATAAAAAATGTAAATGATTACACACACACACACACACACACACACACACACACACACACACACACACACACACACACACACACACACACACACACACACACACACACACCACTGTATTATCCAAGCAGGCAGACGGCGTACTGATTAAGCCACCGACGCAGACATCTTGTTTTAGACTGCAGGTCTTTCTATGGAGGAAAGGACAGCTAAAGACTACAGCTCCTGCCAGTGCTACAATAAACATAAAATAATAAACACAACCCTAAGAGTGAGGATGATCCCGCGGAAGGGGACACAGACGGGTTTGCTAAACAATTAAATTAGTTTTTTGGTTTATACGTGAGCATGCACTGCATCACCGGAGACATGAATGGGTCTCTCTTCAATGACTAAACAGCAGAGGATGATAATGGGCAAGCCACTTCAAGGACATGCTGTGCAGGCATGTTGTACACGTTGTTTCACGGCTGCGCATCACTCTAGGAGCTGCATCCCATAATGGCTAGGGCTTTAAAGGCGAAGTTATGTGTAGGTGTGTAGCGTGTCTACTTAATGCATATTGGTTAATGATTAACACATAATATGATGATACAGTGGTCAACCCTGCCAAGCCTGTCCGGAGTATAAGTGCTCTGCTTACAACGGAAATTAAGCCCTAGTCCTTTGAAAGCGAAGCCAATATGTGAGTGGGAACCATAAGTACGGCTGTGTAAATACTTGTATAAGGACTATCAAAGGGCCGATTTTTTATTGTGTCTAGAACACTACAAATGCTACTGAGTTAGGACTGTTTCATCCTGAGAATATTGTGTCTTGTGTGTTTTCCCTAAAATCCTCTTAGGAGTCTAATTAGCCAGTTAAGCCTCTTCTGAAAGTGACAACGCTGACTACTGAGCACTGAGTCAGCCTGCTGATAGTCCCCTGGCAAATCCCAGCAGGGCTCAAACACAGAGAAAGGAAAGAAAATCCACTTTAGTATTCATTCAGACAGTTGAAAACAGACTATTAGCGTTAGCTTTTCCATAATTTGTCATTCAAATTAGGTTGCTTCTTAGCAGTAGCAGTGTCCCTAGAAAGATCAAGTAAAAACACAAGTGGTAGAATTGCTGATACGATTGTTTATCTGTGTAATTCTTTCACGTCATTTTCTTCCTGGAAAAACATTACAATACAAAGGAAGTCGAGACGAGAGGAGAAGAATGCCTTCACTCTCCCCCTGAGTTATTTTTGAATTGACGGCTTCAAACCCAGGCTTAAACTCAACTCCCAGCTGTGTGTTTGACTGAATCTGCTCTCCCTTGGGCATCCCCCTTAACTGTAAACAGCACGACAACACAGAGGAAACCCCCCTATGATGCATTTCCTTCAACACACACATAGGCATCTGGACTGGACCACATGGCTGGACACAGGTGACCAGATGGAATTACTTTTTTGGGGGGAAATGCAAAAGGGACATTTTTGATCACACAGGGACCGAATATGACAGGAATGACAAAGGAGATTTTCCTATCAGTGCAAAAGGTTTAATGATCAGAGTGTCAAAAGTGTGATCTGCTCTGATAGAGTGGGAGGATTGTTGGAGGAAAAATGGATCCTTCCACCTAGCACCGGCTGGACTGTGAAATTACCATGTCTGTCATCGCCAGCTCTGCTTGCGTCACTCAGATCTGTAATTCTTTGCACAGCCAGAGTGGTCAGCTGTTATAGAAAATTGAAAACAAATATTGTACTAACATGTTTTCCCTTAACTTCAATAATGGATTCACTATCAAACACAAACACAGATGAAAGAAAACAGATCATTCCTGTCCTGCTGAGGCAGAAAAAGAAAAAAAGCTTTAAGGATTGTTTTTTTCACCAGAATCACCCGTGGGAAAAATAAACATCACACTAGCTTTCCCATGGATGGTTGTTCACTCTGAGACCTGGGATCTGTTGCTGATACACATAATAACATATGTGTTAGAAGAATGATTCCCACATAAACCATTAATAAGGCAATCATAGAGACAGAGACAGAGAGAAAGAGACAGACACAGACACATACACAGAGAGAGACACAGAGACAGAGATAGACACAGATACAGAGAGAGAGACAGAGAGGATGCATGCACATGTAAGTCCTTTCCACTGCATTGTGCTAAATATGTGTGAGAATGAGAGGGAGAGAATTTGGAACTGCCTTAAGGATTTAAGGATAGTAGTCTTTTCAGTCCACTCATTGCTTCACTACAGTAAGGCCGGTAACAGGTTGAATAAACAAGTGCTATTTCATCTTATTTCATTTGACAGCGTGAAAACAACAACATTACATTTCCTGGCAGACAGACAGCCCCCCTCAGCCCTTTCCTTCCTGTCTTTGTCTGCAGTCTTTTGACAGTCCTTTCACTAGATTTTCCAATGAAAAAGGGCAATGTGACATTCTTGTAGAAGCCCAGACAAGAAACATGACGAAAATTAAATCCAAGGTCTGGTTTTTGTGAAAAGGGTCTGAGAATGTCAATCCGCAAGAGACCGCGAGTAAAAGAGGCCGGCTCTTTTAATGGAATCGGCACCGTTATAGGAGCAGGGAACAATGGTTTTAAAATGCTCTTTGACGCAGGTTTTGGCTCAACTCTTTTGACCGCCAAACATGGAAAATTGTTAATTGTGAAAGCAACAAAAGCATTTATTTAGTTCTCGTCAGCCTCAATAATCATAGCAATATAGTGATGCAAGACATCTGGCAATGGATATTCATTGTGTGATTGTAATTTTCAAATAAACAGCCCAGAGATGTCTTCAATACGCTGTGAGTTAACAAAAATGGGTTCATAGCATTCTTGATGACACAGCATACAGCATAGTCTATCCAAACCTCATTCCCAAATATAACATTTAGCGGGAACTTATGAATTGGCCATGAACCTTGTGACAGGAACCAGCCCTGAAGCCTCAGTGTGTGTGTGTGTGTATGTGTGCGTGTGCGTGTCTGTGTGTGATAGCCAGACAGACACCGGCTGGAAAATGACACAGTGGTGAGAAATGTTGTGGGTGTGATGTATGTGACAAACAAACAGTTAGGAGCACGGACATGCGTGCCTGCTCACAGACGTAACTGTTATTTACTTTCTGTTGTCTGAGACAGAGTAAGTATCACACACACACACACACACACACACACACACACACACACACACACACACACACACACACACACACACACACACACACACACACACACACACACACACACACACACACAAAAACACACAGGTGTGGCGTCAATTTTTTTTGGTTGAGAACAGTGGCGTCTCGTTGTGTCTCAGTGTGCTTCAACCATGAAGGCAAACAAACAGCATTCTCTATTATCAGCAAGCTGGCGATAATGTTTCTGGCTGCCTTGTAATTGCCGATGCATTGTGTTAGCACAAACATACCATAATGTACAGGCAGTGTAGTGATGGCCTACATCAAAAGAGGGTCCAGAGTTTGGGAACATCATTACATAATAATCGGAATGGTGCGATAATAGAAAAACAATGACAACAGTGTTATTCCTACCCTGTATACCATATATGATTATTATAAAAGGGCTTTCTTAAGAGTTTTAAATTGGTAAAATCTATAAATATTTTTTACATTTAGTCTAATCATTGATTTCTTTAGTAAGTAGCTGTTTAATATTGTACACCGAGCTTCAGGGTTATCTCTAGGTGATCCAGCAAGACCCTGTCAGGGTATATTTCACAATAATGACCGGTTCACTGTAAGCTACTATCCCTTTTTATGTTGTTGTTAACGGTCATGTGTATCTGTTTATTCAGTGAGAACAATTTCCCCAAGGGGACAATAAATTATCTATCTATCTATCCTTACTTATATCAAACAAAGTTCACAACCTAATGTTGCATTCCTTAGGAACCGATTCTAAACAATGTTGCAAAGGCTTCCAGGGGAAAAATGCAGGCGAAAGAAACTTGAGCAGTGCATTTAGTACTCTGTACTCAATTGCAACCTGATCTCTTTTACCACGAACCGAAATGACTATTCATTGCAGGTAGGGAGGGTAAAGAGAGGAAAGCAAGGCATTCCAGGACATTGAGTCTGGAAGAAGTGGGTTAAGGACACCCATGAAATTGCCTTGGCCCATAGAGGGGGAAGGCAAGAAAGTTGTAAGTCCCTCTCCTGGCACTGAGGCCCATCAGATAGAGGCTGAACACCAGGCCGAACATCACGTGCACACAATGGACAAAGCAGGACACAAAGAACTTCACTGGCCCACACCTAATAAAGCATGCCATTCAGACTCACATGTTCCACAAGAGGCTCATTTTGAGGGAAATAGTACTACTGATTGTCTGACTCCAGGAACAGAGGTAAGTTGGACCAGGAAGCAACGTTGACCACACAAGTGTGGTCCCCGGCCTGGAAACAGCAGGGCGGATTGGTTGGTTACTTACTCAAAATCCCGGGAATAGGAAAGTTTATGGACAGGAAGATAGAAGGGGCTCTGTAGGTCAGGTAATTCCCCCAAACGACAGCTTACTGCCTGTCAGCTTCAGACAAAAAGGAATTATGTTCTACTGTAATAACTGAAACAGGTGTACAGTGTGCTAGCCCTCAGGGAGACCTTGTTGTTGTAAATGGGTAACACAGGCTTAAGAGAACATCGCAGATTTCTTTGTGCTTTATAGGTCCAGGAATCATAATTGGAGCTTAACTAAACACACTAAACCGGGCAATTATCAGTAATTATTAGTTATTTTGGGAGATGTAGTATTAACCACTTAGAGGCCTTACTAGGTGTTGAGACAGGCCCAACTGACTAAACATGGATTAGGTTAAACCCGCAGTTGTAACATGTCCCTGTAGACTTTGCAAAGACAAAAATCCCGATTTGAGGCAAGTAAACAGAAGCGACAATGATCAGTTTCCAATACGCTTGACATGATATGGTGCCGTGTATCAGGGCGTGTTTCCCTCTTACAGAATAAATACGCCCACACACAACTTATCACCTCGTCATCCTAAGCTCCCCTCACCAGCTGTTTAGCTAGCAGGATTGAATAGCCTTCGTCATATTATATACTGATCCAGTGCTGCTGTCTGATGGCATAAACAAGACACCAGAGATTGTAGACATGACTTCAGGCTTTGTGTACAGTAAAAATATACATAAATTTGCAGGTGACAGGGACAGGTAGACAAGGCCAATGAGAAAATGGAAAGGGAAGTTAGTTAGTAATGTATGTACGCAAATACATGTGTCACAAAGCGCTTAACTTGACAAAAAAAATGACAGCGATCATAAAGAAAAAGGAAACAAAATGGGAATAGAACAGAGATAAAACTAGGTAAGGCCTAAAACAAAAAAAAGTTTGGTTCCTGTTGGTTGTCAGTTGAGGTCATGGGTAGGTAGGGGATTTATTTTATTTTTTTATTTTATTTTTTCCAGCGGCAGCGAATGATAGGTAGGTTGTTTTCATTTAAAAACGAGAAAATTCGCTCTTCCTTGTACAGAATGAAGAGGTGCTGTACAAAACCGTAATTATAGTTTGCATCAAACTATAATTACTATAATTACTAACCCTTTTATAAAGCTCAATAAATAATTTGGGTCGCACATAAATTGACAGGGTCGGTCGGAAACCGGAACCAAACAAAAAAATGTATTAGGCCTAGGCAAAAGCGAGAGAGAAAGAGACAGGGGGTGGATTTATGGTAGCTGGACGCTGATGGTCTAGTCTGGAACAATTCCTCTGGAGAGGTCACATACATCACATATATATTACACCCAATACTTGCAGTTAAATGCTTCTCCGATTTAGAACATTTGTCTTAATATTAAACTGTGCAGGATAGGCCCAGTTGATGCCCCCCACAGTGATCAAATTAAAGATTCATACATCGTGCCAGTGAGTGAACTGAGCTGAACTGTGGTTTGGTCACTGCAGCACTTTTGCAACGGATTGAGCAGTGCACTTGACAGATCCAGAACAGACTACAATATGCACATTGTACAGAGACCAGGCATACAGACGGGTCATAACTCGGGGAGGAAGTTGATGAATGAGATTCACAGACGAGCAGTGATCTTCTGAGGTCACTGGGGTGCCGTCTGCCTTTCGCACCCGGGCGGGAGCCAATATATGTTTTCCTATTAGTTCCCCTGTGTGAACGCCTCACACTCGCTCATAGAGCTGTGATGTGTCCAACAGAGACCCTGCTGCAATTACAAAGAGATGGTGTTAACGTGGGCCTGGTGAACCTGCCGTTGGATAGTGTGTGTGTGTGTGTGTGTGTGTGTGTGTGTGTGTGTGTGTGTGTGTGTGTGTGTGTGTGTGTGTGTGTGTGTGTGTGTGTGTGTGTGTGTGTGTGTGTGTGTGTGGTGTAGGGAATATGGGAATATTATATTTTTATTCTTTATCAAGCGTTTCATTTTGTAAAGAACGAAGCAGAAATGCGCAGGATGTTGTTGCATGGTACTGGGGGGGTCATATGGAAGGGCGAAAGGCTATCAAACGGCATGATCTTTTCTCCCCCTCTATTTACTGTCCATTCGCATTAGCTCTCTCTATTGCCATTGCCTTGATTGTCTTGATGATTGCCAGAATAAAAAAAAAAAGACTGTTGCCCTGGTTAAAGGTCACATATTTATCACCAACCTCATAACTAATAATGTAATGGTGGTGACGTTTCTGTACTTTGAACCATCATCCTATCTTTACTCTCTTCCGAGTTGCAGTTCACATTTGTTTACTGGTTAATGGTGGCCAGCTAACGGGTCATTTACTACTGAGTAGAGTACATCTCAGGTTTCCATACGACACCAGGGGCTAAACTAACTCACTATTCGCCAGAGTGACACAACAAAGACACCAACGCACATGTGCACAGAGCTGGTCGGAGAGGGGGGGGGGGGGGGCTTTAACGTGACAGGTTATGTGACAGGTAACCTGAGCATGTTGACCGAAAGCTGTAGATGAGCAAAATGAAAATGGAAGCTGAAAGCTGCACATCAATGCGTAAGGGAGACAAAGTGCAGCAGTCGAGTCTCTGCCTAGATTTGCCTGGTGGGTTTGCATGGGAAATCTGAGGTCAGAAGGGCTGCACAAGCACACACTATTATACTGTAGTCGCACAGGGATGCGACAGTGAAACATTCTACTGTTCAAACAGTGCAAAGGTAGCAAACGGCAGAGGCTCGGCCAGTCAAACAATCACCGGGATCTTTCTCTCTCTCCGTCTCTCTCTCTCTCTCTCTCTCCGTCACTATCAAAGAATGGTTTTATCCATACATTCTCTCCCCTCCCATCCTAGACATCCTCCATGCGTGATTCTTTTCAGGCATTTCTTCCTTCCAGTCATTCTGGTTAAAATTCCGAGCCTAACACAATGAGTCTGTACGGATGACCCTCCCTCACAGCCTCCCCACAGACCATAACAACACAAAAAGTCGACCGATCTCTGTCCCTCTCCCTCGCTGCTAATCACACCACTGTCCTGTACCAGTATGTTCATTCTCTATGTGCAAAACCATGCCTAAAAGTACATCTAGTCCTTGGCTTGCTATTTTTTTCTAAATATTTCAAAGTAAATACCTTTCAGAGACGTGATCTCGTTCTGGATGGACCTAAAGTGGTCCATCGTGAGGAAGATGAGGAAGATGAAGATGTGTAATGTATCGATGAGGTGGTCAGGAACTCAGGTAGAAAGTGCCGGTAAGTGCTGCAGTTGTCCAAAGGTCTCCCTGTGTCTGAGTTCAGTTCATTGATACGCTCTGCACTTGATCTCTCTGCTCCTGGGCTACTTTAGCAATCTCCTGTACAACAGAGGTCTGCTGGGCCAGGGAGGCTGCTGTGTAGTACAACTCCCACACACACACACACACACACAGACATACATAAAAGCACACACACACGCTCATTGTCTGGGTGTGTGTGCAAAGGAATCTTCCTTGGCAACAGGCTCCACCCCTCCCTCCCATTACACATACCCTCCTTCTCCTACTCTTCCTCCTCCTTCTGCTCTCTGAGTCAAAGCCCGCTCCGTCACTGTGAAGTTGGGCTGTCACTCTCAACATATGGTGCGCTATCGTTACGCGGCAAACCAGGGGCTGCTGCTGCCGCTTCAGACGCACACAGACGCTGACTCATAGCTCAGTACACGAGGGGGGGGGGGCACGGCGGAGGAGGAGTGTTTACCCTACACAAACAAATAGTGGTTGAGAATAACAAACACCTAAAGAGGAATCTAAGCACATGCAGCAGGAAAGCCTGGTGGACTAACTGTTCTGTTTAGATTTTTTTTATGTTTGTATGTCTTTGTTTAGGGAAGAGATTGTTTTGCCAAAACGCTCTAAACACATTATGGGAGACAAACGGTGTTATCGCTGTGTCGAGGGCGTGTGAGTGTGTTAACAGAGTACTAAATCAAAAGCATGACACCCAAAGAATAAACTAAACATGGACATTGTAAAGAAGAAAAAATTGTATGCAGAAACTGCCAAAGAATATCCCCTTCCCCCCTATACGCAACATAATAAATTTGTTGCATATTAACTTATTTGGGGTTAATCAATTTAAAATGAACACATGAACAAATTTCAAACATGGATTTAGTCCTAAAACCAATCTGGTGTTCATATTGTAGGACTACAAAATGATGTGTTACTGAGAAAGGACACAAACAGATCTCACTAAACATTCTGTGTCAGTGAAGCTGACCACCCTTTTAATGTTCTGATTGGGCTGTGAAAGACAGGGCCAGTCAGCCATCATCAGCAGCATAATAAACGGTGGTCACATACCATGGAAATCGATTGGATCAGAACCCAAATCAGAATGATGCACAGTACTGTTGAATTGCCCTTGGTCTCAACCTCTGATCAGAGGGCCAGAAGATGAGCAGAGATATAATTTGATTGCATGATACCTTGCACGTAATGAAATAATGGTGGCACAGACAAAGTCTGACATATTGCTGGCAGCAGAGAAAGGTGATGCCATCCTGCAGCGGCAAGGAGAATTCCTTGTGAATAATCTTATAGCAGATTTACATAGCAGCAGAAAATACATGACATACAACTGCTTAAGTACTTCTCATTCAAACTATGCTACTCATACTGATCATACATCCTGCTCCTACATACTGCTAATACATACCTATTCATATTTAGTACTCATACATAATTATTCATAGTTACTGCTCATTCATACTGTTGATACATACTGTTCAAACACAAAAATGTGCAACAACACAAGTGAACAACAAAGCCCTGCCCCCTGATTTGATTGACAGACCCCAGTAGCCCTCTGGGCAGGTAATTTGTCGTATTGACAGGTGTTACTAGATAACTGAGAGACAGCAATCAGAGACACCATATCATGACTGCGCTCCAGGAATTGTGTTAATGGAGTCCATATGGCTGACGCAATGGCATCATTAATTTAATAGCATCATTCATCAAGGTGTGGCTGCTTGACAACAGAGGAGGTGACGGAATGAGGGAATGACAGGTTTCACAAACATGGAGGTGCTCTGAGGAGTCCTTTATTAGAACTCACAGCTCAGTCACAGAATGGCTTAATGGGTAAAGGCTTTTATCTATTTGGATTGGAAGTATGTCATTGGTATATAGGACTGGGTGATATCCGTGTTTTAAAACCCTATCCCCAAAACACTGCAGTTTCTGGTTTGAATGTTAGCAAAAGGTAAAGTATGATTAAGCGAGAGCGCAACCTATAATGTCTGTTCCCAGTGTGCCATAAGCTGCTGCACTCTCCTCTGCCACAGGGTGGAAGCAATAATCTGAAAATCCCTTGTTCCATACATAATAAACCTAGTAAGATACCAATTCTAAGTCTACACAGCATGATTGAATAGAAGACAAGTGCTGTATTATGACTTGCATAAGCTTGCTGTTCATAACATGGTGTTAAAAGGATAGACCAGGACTAAAAGCTGAAAGGAATTATTAAATAAACATTATTTCTTATATTGGCTGCCTCACATGGACTGATTTCAGATTTTAGTCTTTCAAATACACGGGCTGTGTCCCTTTTTTTTTGTAACTGGCTAAATGGTATTTATAGTGCCAACTGCCTTTTTTTTTGCCACTAAAGCTATAACTCATGCCACTAGAGGCTGCTAATGGGAGTATATAGTGTATACTTATATAGTGCAGGTTTAAGGCCAATGCAAGTGAGAAGGTATCCCTCATGAATCAAAATATTCTCCTCTTCTAATAATGTCGTCGTCCCCCCCACCCCCGAGTCCCTATAGGTTTTTATATTACCATAAACAACATACTTTACCATTTTATTTCACAGGTTTATACTGAAAAGTGACTAGAGAAAGGGCCCTGGCATGAATTAGCGTTATAATGGCTGCCGAGCCTCTTAGCTGGTCTCCAGTTTTTGCTGCCAATAAAAACTTTAAGCAGGATAATGTCGTTCCACACAATGTTTATAAGCAGATCCTGCCAGTAAAAAATACTTGAGTTATTTATTATGGTCTGCTTTAGAAAATCCCCCACTTTGTTTTTTTTTAGGTTTATTTTTGCTTTATAATTACAGCAGATGCCCATTGTACAGTCAGCTCACTGGCATTCATTTCCTGTCTCTTCGTGTGAATTACACAAAGCCAGCAATCAGTGTTTTCATATCCAAATACAAAACAGTGATAAACTAAGAACAGTAGCACGTTGCTGGGCCACTCTATGATCAAACAATCACCTAGGACCATTGCCCAGTCTCCCTCCTGTAACATCCAGCAATAGCCCTGGTCCTGCCCTCTCGGTCCAGCTCAGACCAGTAGCCTCATAGCGGGATGCTAGACAAAACATTCCATCGGTCTTATGTCATCCCAGCTGCACACAAATCCCCAGCCCACCGCCTGCTGCATCAGCAGGGCTACCGGGCCCGGTGGAGGTGAACGCACACACGCATGGTTAAAAGTTTAATCTGACTGGCTGTGTGGGCCCATATACACCAAGGACATGAGATTAACCATATTTGGTCGATGGATGTTAGGAACAACAAGAGAGGATTGTTCAGAGCAAATCCACCCACAGAAAGGCCCTGGCTTATGGCCCAGATTGCAAGACAAACTTTAACTCTGTAGTTTTGTGTCGAGATTCATCTCTGTGTGCGATCAGCCGAGCCAAACACAGACAACGCAGACAGATATGAAATGCTGTCTGCTTCATCCTACTTTACAGTATACTGTGGGAGGACGAGGAAGTTTATGACAGCCGATAATAATTCTGATACAGTTTAGAGAAAAAAGCATGATAATATAACAAACCATCAGAGCGATTAATTTGTTTTATCCAAGATCAACGTAGAAACATCTTCTACATCATAAGTTATAGCTTAACTGCATTCCTGCTAAAAGGCAGGTTTATTTTTCATAGTTGTATAAATGTTTACAGGGCACGCATAAATGAATCCCCTGCGAGTTCCTGGTAAGACCCGCCCACACTGCCAAGAACAACACTGTGATTGGCTGGTGATATGCTTCTTAGTAAACAAAACCATCTCAAAGGTAACCCGTAATAATCCACAATTTAATATCTAAAGTTTAACATCTGCATCCCAATACCTAAACTTAACCCCATTCTAACCTTAGACAAACCATCTCTAACCTAATACCCAAACAAAATCCCATTTTATCTTAATAAATTTGCCCAATCATTAAATGAATAACTTCACTTAACCATTGCTATCCTGATACTAAAGTTAACCATCTCTAACGTAATACCTGAACTTAACCACTGCTAGCCCATCTCTAACCTCCCGTCACCAGACAATCAGTGCATTTCTGTGGAGCGTGGGAGGCTCTTATCAGGAACAACGATATAGGATCCATAGCCACAAGCACAGGGCCGTTCTTGCGTCCCCCCCAGATAGCTATACAACCTGCAGCTGTTCAACTCTCCACAAGGGGCCTGGAGTCCAAGCCTAGCCCTCCCAGCCAGAAGGAATTCCTAGAAGGGAGGCGGAGGGGAACAGAGCATTCTAGCATCTCCACCCAGACCTCCCACGACAATATTTATGCTGTGCGTGTGCATGGACGAATGTGTGGTTAATGGCACTACCCTATTCCCTCCCCAGACAAAATTCTCCCACTCCCCTTTCGAAATGCAAAAGCATTACTGTCTAAGTAAACACAACGGGAGATGAGAGATGAGAGACGGTTTCCCTTTGACACACGTGCTATTTGTAGTAAGGTGTAAACTGGTGCAGATTCTCACCCACAAGCTTTGACTATGTCAGAGCTGGAGCTGTAAGTTAGCATCACGGGGCTATTGGGGTGTAACGGTACACTGAAGTCACGGTTCGGTTCAGACATCACGGTTCGGTACGAATACATGTATCGTTACACCCCTACTGGGCTAGGACTTGAACCTGATGAACCTCTGAGAAATGGTCCATTTCATTTTTATTTCATACATACATTTGTTTTGCATTGCACCCTTGTGTTTAATAACACCATTGTATAATTACAAATACCAAAACATTGATATACTGATGTTTGTGAGGTTTTTATTTCTAAGCCTAGTGTGTTCTTATGAGCTAACTTCACCACTAGGGGCTGTGCTTTCTCCGTATGGCCACAACACAAGTGGAGTGGAGCAAATATAAAGACAGACAGACAGAACATGACAAGCAGACAGACAGACAGACAGACAGACAGACAGACAGACAGACAGACAGACAGACAGACAGACAGACAGACAGACAGACAGACAGACAGACAGACAGACAGACAGACAGACAGACAGACAGACAGACAGACAGGATAATGCATTATTGAACATCTGCAGTCATCAGCAATTCATTTAACATGAATACATTTACCTGAATCAATCGATGGAAAGCTACTACAAATTCAGTTCAGGGATGAGGACGATACTAAAGTACAGCATGTGTGTATGTGCATGTGCGTGCGTGCGTGTTTGTGTGCGTGCATGCATGTGTAAGTATGATAATGCGTATTTTCTTTAGTTTCCTCGTTATTTATTTAACGACAAATAGATTAAAATGTATTTGTCGGGGGAGACCTGGACAAGATAGCACACCAGGTCTAGAAAATGGTTACAAAATGATGGCATAGATAGTGCATGTCAAAACAGACAAGGACGCATTAAGGGCATCAATAACATAGAAAAGGGACAACATATTCATGCTACAACATACAGCTCATGATTGCCAATAACAACACTCTTCAGCTGCAGTGTCTGAGCTTTAAAGTCTCCCAGAGTGACAGAATCATTGAGCTGTTTTGTGTTCTGGAGGTTATCCCATGACTGTGCGCAATAGAGGAGAAAGCTACTCCTACTACTAAATTCTAGCCAATCCGAGTTCACAGGATTGGCTTAGAACTTGGTAGAGTGTGCGCAGTCATATGTCTGTAGTTGCATTTCAACTTGCTAGCAACACCTGAAAGATGGCACCGCAACACACACAAACACCCATGGCACTCCTTCGCTCCATATTTCCGTTCATCAACCATCTTGTCACGGTGCCCGTGTGTCTTTTTCCATGATGGTCTGGTGTCTGTGTGTCTGTTTCTCTGTGTGTGTGTGTGTGTGTGTGTGTGTGTGTGTGTGTGTGTGTGTGTGTGTGTGTGTGTGTGTGTGTGTGTGTGTGTGTGTGTGTGTGTGTGTGTGTGTGTGTGTGTGTGTGTGTGTGTGTGTGCGTGTGTCAGGGGGCTGGCTACAGGCGCCGGCCTGGCTACTGTGCGCCACGCTCTGGTCCCCCACGGGACGGACGTTGGGACCAGGTCCAGGTGTCTGGACTTTTTTAAATTGATTATTTCATAGGATGTCTCAGCCTTTCCAGAGCTAATGATGTCTGTTTCTTCCTGCCTGTCTCTGCTCTACAGCGACCTCATACGACTCCTCTGATCATGACAGATAAGCTTGCTGGCCAAAAGGGGCGGAGGCTGTTATCCTGTGCCCAATAGTATGGCAATAGTAGTACCGTTGGTACTAGTAGTAACTAACTAACTTTTAGAAAATGGTTTAATGTTAACCACAAATGTTATATTCAGTTCTTAGCCTAACTTTGAAAGTCAATCTGGATAAAAAAGTTTGTTAAATTACTAGATGTAAATGTAGAATTTAATTATGCAATACAAGTCAGTGTCTCTGAAAGTCGGTGTCTCTGGTAAATGTTTGCGGAGATCACTTTGCATGCAAAACAACATTTATCGCAATTTGGTTTTCTCCTCATGAATACCATCCATTAAGTAAGTATACATCATATTTGAAGCACAACAATGCTACAACTGAATGAAGCATGAACACAATTTACAAATCTGTTGTGCACTGTGCAGTACCGTGCACAGAAAACAAAGGTTGTCAAACACAGGTTTAGGAGGGTCATAATATGGCACAAGAACAACCAACATCTTCATATTCACAGAAAGACCACAAAATATTTGTAGAAGAGTTAAGCCCAATTTGAACCCAACGTCATTGTGAATTTGTGATCAATGCTCGAGTTCTCGAAGAACAGCCAATAACCTGTTATGGACTGAAACGAATGTAGCTCAAAGATAACCTTCGCCGTACATTTTACAATCTGGTTCAACAGAGAGCAGAGGACGACCTTTCTCTGACATTAAACACAAGTCCAACGGTGGCAAAGTGCAGATACAACAGGAAGGCCAAAATTAGCCAGCTGTGATTTTTGACCTGCCGATAACAAAACAAACTCATGGGCTCATTATTTCCAGTGATCCTTTCTGACCAACAGGAAAGGGGCCGTCCATCCAACTCAGTCATTGTGTGGTCGGGCCCGAGGGAGTGCAGTAAACAAGCAAACCAGTGGTTCTGTGTTAACACATCAACTTCAGACTAGGATTTTTATCGTTGAAACGAACCAGGCCATTTATGTAACGTCGTCTTGTTTAAGGACTACTGGAGGAGCCGGGCTCTGTCCGCCCCACCATGTAAGGCCATGGCTTTATTACTAAACAAACCTGTTGCAACCACTGCTGGCCAACTGAGAGGACTCATTTGTTTCAGCACTGATAGCATGCATCACTTCTCCTTCTTCTGTTTGCCTTGCTGAAGCAGACAAAGCACAATGTTAACAGAGGAGAATTTAGCGAGTAATCATCTGCTGCAAGAATGGAAGGCCGACATGAAGTGAACCAAAGCTTTGAATCCAATGTGATGGAGATATGACTATGAGCAAGAAAACTGTGTGTGTGTGTGTGTGTGTGTGTGTGTGTGTGTGTGTGTGTGTGTGTGTGTGTGTGTGTGTGTGTGTGTGTGTGTGTGTGTGTGTGTGTGTGTGTGTGTGTGTGTGTGTGTGTGTGTGTGTGTGTGTGCGCTTGGATGTGTGTGGGTGCGTGGGTGTGTGTGTGTCCGTCGTGTTCATGTGTCTCTGTGCGTGATCATGTCTTCGTGCGTGTGTCGGCATGTGGGGCAGATTCCTGCCGTTGTCAGCTGTGTGCGGTGACCTGTCGTGACATTCCGGGCCCGCGTGGCGACTCATAGTGGCTCAGGTTGCCTTGGACGCCCCCTGACTGCAGCCCGCTTTAGCTCTCTTTCCTGGGCAGTGACTCGGCTGACAAAAGGAGCGGACACAGTTTGGTTGTATACACAACTACACATATCATGCGTTGACATTGAGCACACACACACTCCAGCGTTTTTGACGGTGGCACCAAATGTTACAGCTTCCCTGTCTGGTTTAAATCCCTGTGTGCATGAAACGGAAATACTTCCAATTTTTGCCTTTGTACACGGAGGAATGGGAAGACTCTTGAAAGGTAAGGAGTTGAATGAACCAGTGGTATCAAACAAGCCTTCAACAGACGGATTGTCATCCAGGGCGAACAAGAACATATCCCAATGAATGTGTTGAACAGTAGCAGACTGCCTCCGATGATAACCTCCTTTAAAAGGTTGCCTTAACGCACAGAAGATGACGAGCGATTTCGTACATGTTTGAGGAGTTGCCCATGCTATATATATCTCTTTCCCAACTCGCGTCATGACCTAATACTTTGCTTTCACTAATGCATGAACCATGTATTCCATCACCCTGATGGCTCCCTCCTTCCTTCGCACTCTTTCCCTCTCTCTCATCCAGATATGGTGCACACATTCACATTGAGCTATGTCACTAGGGAGGCATGCTGGGAAATGAGGAGGTGGGGATGTTTCCGAACCCCAACCTGATTCCAAGATTAAGAGATGATGACTTCACTGTCATTTTAATAAGACCTTTCCATCTACAGTGTTTTTGGACTTGTTTTGTTTTTGGGTGTGTGGGTGTTGGGGGGGGGGGGGGGGGGGTTGTCTGAGTGTGGGTGTGCGTCTGTGTCTGTGTCTGTGTGACTGGACATTGCAAGTCGCTGTAACCTTTATGGTTTCTGTCAAATGTGTGAGTGAGAGTGCAAATCTTCTTTTTTGTTAAGCTCCTACTGAAAAAGAGTAGAGAGAGAAAGGGAGAGAGAGAGAGAGAGAGAGAGAGAGAGAGAGAGAGAGAGAGAGAGAGAGAGAGAGAGAGAGACCAAGAGAGAGAGAGAGACCAAGAGAGAGAGAGAGACCAAGAGAGAGAGAGAGGCAGAATGAGAGACGATTCAGATGGATGATCGGTTGAGGAGACGGAGGGGCAGTGTGTCCAACAGAACCTAAGCGCAGGAGAACCTCATTGTTTCCCACATATCTGTGTCTGCCACTGCATTTTCCATAGAAGTGGTAGAAGCAGCTTTTTCAGCAAGCCACATGTTTCAGACCTTGTAAAAACTGTAAACACCTGAAATAGCGCTGCGCTCCTGGTTTGCGTTAAAAGCCAGACCTCGAGGGCAAACGCACATTCATCCCACGGGTTAAGGTGTCAGGGAGGGCTGGTTGCATGGAAATGCAGTTGTGCGACATCACACACTGAGAAACATCAGTTCATTGTGTCTCTCAGCCAAGAGAGGGGGAGAACACACACATACACACACACACACACACACACACACACACACACACACACTATCACAATTGAAACCATGGGATACAGAACGGCACCACGAGTGTTGAACAGTTCCGTTTTTGGCAGAAAGTCTGGGCGGATTTAGAGAAGCTTTCCCTTCACTCCCTAGAAGGTCTCAGGAGGGATCCCAGCAATGCCTCCTTTATCAACCCCTGGCCTACAGTGACCCTTGACCCTCGCTGTGTGTCAGTGCTGATCTATCCCAGGCGGCTGGAATGTTTTTCTCACTGGATGCTGACATGAAGAGGAAATATGTCATAAAAAAGTAGGGGCAAAAATGTGCTGTCCTTTTTTAAGATTCGACACAAACCTATTCACGCAAGAATCGTGATTCTTATCTTCTATGATTCTAAATCATTCAAAACTTCCAAAAACACATTTATTTCTTTATATTTTTCTTAGTTGAATATACTGTTTTATTCCCTTTGATGTATTCTAAAGGAAGAAATAGTTCCATTACCCAGATTACCCGTCATGGTAACTGACATTAGCAACATACCGACGTCTCAGACTCATCATGATAAGAGTGCAATTAAATTAAATCGACCATCAACAATCAGCCTGCATAGCTGACCTCTGTGTATGACTTACTGTAACTCATGAACAGGGATGAATGGAGAGAACATGCATACAAATGCACTGGTTTTCAATGCCTTTTGCCACATACACAGATTGCTACATGGATTCAAGTAAGGACATTAGGTTATTGAGACTAAGAAACATGGTTGCATGAGATGAGGAGCAATACACAGCTTATAAGAAAACATTGAATGCTTGAAACTTTCAAATTACCAAAGAAAAATTGTCAGTGTGCATACGGACCACATACATTTGGCATGAAGACCGAACGCATTGAAGTACATACTGGGTAGCAGGCCCAGTGTGTAACTGTTTAAATAAGAAGGGAAAACAATGCATTGGGGAGGAAGTTCAACTGACAAGACTTACGCCAGTGAGAATAGTCCCCCCTGGTGGACAGGTAAGAGAACACACTGAATGTGAGGTTTGACTAGGAAATTGTATCGGGATTGGTTGTTTTAAACGTACAGGGGCTGTAAGCATTTGTTCAGTGTCACAAATGGGCTAGTTAGTGTTCTTGTTTGTAAGCTTGAAGTTTTTGATGACACTTTTACACTTTTTTCATTTGTTGTGCATGTGCGCAAAGAATTCCCCTTTGGGGTAAATACAATTCTGATGTATTCTCTTCTTACACAAGGAACACATGAGGATGGATTAACAGAAGTTGAATACGGAAGGAACCACAACCTTGTTGTTAAGTAGAAGCCATTACAAGAGCTCCAGACCATTGCCCAAGTTACACAGACGCCTTCCAGACATAGCAGCTGTTTATGCGTCCACGCCTTAAGGGTGCCAAACAGTCACTTCTGGTCCGGACTTAACCCAGCCGCTCAGGGGGGGAACTTGTCGACCCAACATACTGGTTAGGATGACCTCTTCTCATTGGAAAAATACCCTTTAGAACCACTGGTGCCACGGCTAGCCATGGAGGACAGACAAGGGGAGGGTGAAGGAGAGAGATATCTGATTCATGCCTCTCGCGCATCTCAACACAGATCCCGCTGTTGATGAGTATCATTGCTTCCTGTCAGCGTAGAGAAATGTATGGGCCACTCTCCCATGGCTGACACCACACGGCCAACCTTTACAAGCACGTTTAGTGGAGAAACTCAACCTGCAGCCACCCCCCCATCCCCCATGTATACTCATCAGCTTTAAAGAGCCCGCAGCTCAACACACTTTAACTTGCACACGCACGCCTCAATGGCCGAAGTCACTTTGTCGCAAAGGGTTTTAAAATAGTGGACTCATTCATAAATCTGGGCTCACTCCTTCACACTACTGCATGCTGAATTTAGAAGCATGCAGAGTCAGATAGGACTTCAATAGATGTCATCAGAACACTAAACTTTTGAAAAATAAATATTGTCAATGAGAATGCAATGGCATATTGCAATGCTATCGTAATGACATAGAATACAATGATGGCATTCAAGCAAAGCCTTTTTGTATAAATAACATAAAAACTATTGATCATATTTCAATGTTTTACAATCAGAATTAACATAAGCCTCTGCAGGCGATTACGTTGAGCCATAAATACCTGTATTAATTTGCTAACTGAAAAGGGCCTGGGCTATATTTAGGGGATATTTTAAGCCCCGCGGGACTATTGGAGGGGGCCTCCCAGAGCCGACACAGCGACCAGACTTCGGGAAAGCTCCCCTCTTCGCCCCACTCTCTGCGGCTGGCCCGGTCACACCCAGATCATCTGCTGTCACACACCGCCTAGGAGGACACCAGGCATCCAGGCCCTTCCCCACCCCGCCGACCAGGGCTAGGGCCATGACTGGACAAAATGAGACAGCATTGGTAATAGAAGAACCACTGCACAACATTATACAAACAGGCCTTGAGCGTTGACATAACAATGTCAAAGTGATATACCATTGACATTACAAAATTAAAGTCAGAAAACTTTCAAACTGGGTCAGAAACTGGATTTTGTCATAGTGCGCCAGAGCGTTGCACTGTTTGCAGGTGGAGACAATAACAGACTATTTCCATCTCAAAAATAACATTGCAGGATGATGTGTGGTTCATTTTTACGAGGACGTAATGTTAAAGAACGGGTGCGGTGGTGAACGCCCCCCGCCGTCTTTAAAGCCACATACACTACCAATGACCTTTAACACAGCTCTATTGTAGTCTTCGCCTTTGTTCCTTCCGTCTGCTATCAAAATCTGTCAGCAAAAAAAACGAAACAATAGACTGACCAGTCTCTGCCCCCACCCAGGAGAATCATTGTATATCAACAGCTGGATCTGAATTAAATAGTACAACTATTCCTTGAAAGTCAGTCAAACATGATGTAGACACACTTTATATTTATTAAATTAGTTTGACTATAGTAGTGGCCACACTTAGTATACACACTGAGATAACGTTCTAACGTCCAGTCAATGTTTTGCAGTGAATGCCTTATCAACTCAGAGTCTAGACTACATATGAAATAAGTGCTACCTATTGTGTGGCTTGTCCTTTGCAGCACCTATGACTGCAGATGCACAGAATGTCCCACAGCCAATGCAAAGCATTGTGGCTGACGGCCGCATAGTTTAGCTTGCTATCACCGCGGTGACGGTTATCAAACAAGCAACCAACGTGGTTATTTAAATACCTTTCTCGCTGTGCAACAGTCAGACAATTATCCTGCTAAGCTCCTTTAGAATGCCTACTGAACAAACATTTAGCACTCGAGCCTCAGCGTTTTGAGCGAAACAAGCAGACAGCGGCAAGGAAACACTGGAGAGCACTCAGACAAACTGCGAAAAGGAGAACCCAGGAATCAAAATACAATGTCAGGAAAATTATGAATACACCCCAGAAAAGTAACAGACAGTGAACTTGACAGACTGAGAAGAAGAGAAGAAAAAACATGGAGAGGAAGAATACAGCCACAGAGGATGATAAAGACTGAGGGCAATATCAAAGGATGGGAAATAAGTTGAAGGACCAATGAAGGTACTTGGAATATGTTCTGCTTCTACTTATAGCTAGGAAATATGTGCTCGCGCGTGTGCGTGTGTGTGTGTGTGTGTGTGTGTGTGTGTGTGTGTGTGTGTGTGTGTGTGTGTGTGTGTGTGTGTGTGTGTGTGTGTGTGTGTGTGTGTGTGTGTGTGTCCATGTCTACGTAGGAGAGAGGGAGATGGAAAGAGAGAGGGGGAACGAGCGGTAACAGATCAAATCAGGAGACTCCTGTTCGCTGCTTCTGTTGGTGGTGTGCCTTAAAAAGGAGAGCCGGCCCTCTGCGCTGCACGAGGCCTTCACAGTTGAAACGCTGAGGAACGCAGGGAACATAAACACCTGCCACTGTGGCTCCTCCTGGCTCCAATTAACCCTCATATGCTCACACACACACACACACACACACACACACACACACACACACACACACACACACACACACACACACACACACACACACACACACACACACACACACACACACACACACACACACACACACACACACACACCTGACACACTCAGTCACAAACACAGAGTATAGATACCTGACACAATCACCCAGACAAACATGCGCAGAGCTACACAACCATATGGATAGTGAACAATGGTATGCTATACTAATGACCAAAGATACAAATACCCGCACCCTAAAAAAGATGCAAGCCGACCGATAACATCAGACGGACAGCCTTCTATGCCAGCACACAAAACCTTCAATTGAAAACATGAAAAGGTGATTATAGGAATAATTTCAATGTATTGTTGAGTAAAAGATAAGCAGGATGGGGGAAATGAACACGATTTAAACTGAAGAAATGGACTGAGATTATGACGGGGGAAGGAATTAGGGAAAATAAATGGGGAGGAGAAAAGTAATATTTAAACTGAGAATTATGGGATGCACGCTCAGATGGTGTTCTATGTGGGGCAGCAGAGGGATGAAAGCAGAGAAGGACCACTGGGGACGTGAGACAGCCCAGAATCAGAACACTGTGCAGTGGATCCGACCAGGACTTTGGAGTGGATTAGCTCCTAGCTTTCAGTAATGACTCTGCAATTTGATGGAGTTAGGGCAACATAAGGCCGGATCAAGTATGGTGAAGAGTGAATTCGAGGAAGAGGAGGGCCCTGCTGTGTTAATGGGTTTCACTTTTGTTCCAGCAGCACCTGCTATCGTCTCCTGCCCTGGCGAGGGGGCCAAGGGGTGGTGGTGCTGGATGTGGGGGTTCAAAGACATTACAATGAAGTGGCGCATAGTCAGGATGACACCTTTAAGCCCCCCACCTCTCGGTTTCACAGGGGTCGGTGTTCAGGACTGTGCAGGCTGCCATTGGTCACACATGAGCTATATGGACTCCCACAAACTCAGCACACGAATGGTAGAGAGAGAGAGAGAGTCAGAGGAAGCCAGAGAGAGACAGAATGAGAGAGAGAGACAGAAAGAGAAAGAGAGAAAGAGAAAGAGAGAGAGAAAGAGAGAGACGGAGAGAGCGACAGAGAGTGAACACGTGTGCCAATCAATAAAGCACTCAGCACTGGAGTGATGCATAAGCCCGGCTGACAGTCAGGACAGTTAAATGTAGAAATGCATACACATGCACATGCAGCACAAGTCGTGAATCAACCGCACAGAGACGAGCTGCAGGCACGCGACCGCAGACACATGTACAACACTGCACCTGTGTAGAGTCAATGCCACCCAGGCTCGCCGGACATATACAGTGTAGGCCACCTCATGTATTTCCCGGAGACACCTTCACATCCTTTCACATCATCTATTCCCAAGTGTCATGGCCGCCTGCCATATTCCAGTAAAGTGCCGGCACCGGTGCGAAGCTGAAGCTCTCTCACCTTTATACTTCTCCCTGACGTTCTCGTACGCCTGGATGAAGTCCTGCTCCTCTGCGTTGGGGGGCAGAAACGTGGGTTCATACATAGCCATGCTGGCGGCGGGCTCCTCTTCTGCTGTATTCTCCTCCTGTCCCTCTCCTCCTCCTCCTCTTCTCTTCTCCTCCTTATGTCTCTTCTCCTCGCCTTCTCCCTGCGCTGTGTGTGTGTGAGTCTGTGTGTGTGGGTCTGCAAGCCAGAGCGGCAGTGTGTTTGAGTTTCGGTGGGAGAGATAGCCGCTGCGTCCACTCTGTTCCCACAGTCAGCTGTGTATGTGAGCTCTCCGCGGCTCCTAACTTCATACCACTGAGCAGCAGTGCTCCCCCCTCCGTAGCACCACCACCACCACCCCGACATCCCAAAACACACACACACACACACACACACTCACACTCACACACGGCACGCCCCCCGGTGCTCACATGCGAACGAGTCCTCCCCTTACACACACACACACAAACACACACACACACACACACACACACACAGACACACTCCTCTTGCCTGGCTCAGAACTACTAATAAAAATGTCAGGCCCCGCCTCTTAAAGACACGCACACCCTCACACATGAACGCACACACACACATCAAAACACATGCAAATACACACTCAAATGACTCGAAACATTAGTAGAAATTACACTATATTGTTTTTTTCCCTGATTTCAATATCATAATAATAGAATTGCAAGGACCCAAGGGAAATCACTTACTGATCACTACTCAAGATTATTGGCTTCTCTGAATCACAAATTGATTACAGTGATGGGAATCGGAAGGGATCCCCAGGTACGACAATACAACAATTGTTGAGTGCCAATACAATATGTATGTTGAGTCTGTTCTGTAAATGCCAATTTTGTATGCTTTTTTCTTTTTCTGAATCAATGTTTTGGATTGACGTATGGTCTAACATATGGGTTTATTTTATAGGAAATACGCAATAGCCACCTCTGTAGAATTTTATCATTAATATGTTTCCAGTAAGATGACAGACATTTCTGGTTTGACAAAATAGCACTTTTTGAGCCAACCTTACAAATATATCAGATACTGGATACCCAATACACACATTAATCGATTTTTTCCTCCACCCCAATATGATTGTAAGATGTTTCCGCATATCACCTGCACTATGTGGCATCACCCTGTTGGTACTGCAGAGACTATTCATAGTCCCTGAGATGAGTTAACCAAGAAGTAAAATAATTGACACACAAGACACAAGTTCTGTGCAAACATTGCCCTTGACTTCTTCTGGGAACATCAGCTGTTGAGCAGATTCAATGAATATTCAGCAGATAATGCTGACTGGGCCAACATGATGAACGACCCGAGAATAAATGTGAGGAATAATCAGTCAAGAGAACGGCAGCTCAGTGTCGTGTGTCAGGATCATAATAATGAAATAGCTCATGACGTAGCAGATTTAAAAGGAGCATCGTGTTCATGTGTCATTCTCTCGTCCTGTCCCTACAGAAGTGTGTGTTGCAAACGGCGACGACGTTGTCTTAATCCTGTGACACATCAGAATGAACAGAGGACCCGATTTGGGCAGGATGTCTATTCATCCATTATAATTTTCTTTTTACAGATCATGAGAAGGAAATAGTGAGGAGTTGTGTGTCCCAGGCCCGGTTTCTGTTTATCACGCCATGCTTGTGCTCATACAAAATATGTCATTGTCAGATCCTGTTGTCAAGGGCTGTCTGGGATTCGGCAGTCAGCTGACCAAAACACTGGACAACATAACATGCAACCAGAGCTGGCCAATAAGACGGCTCTCTGTCCCTGTAGAGAAACGTTGGCAGAGAGATAGCTCTATCTTTCCTTTCATACACTTTGTGATTGCTTTTCAATATAGGTTATTGCTATGAAATGGTAGTGCCAAAAAAAAAGTTGTACAATAGTTAAGGCTCTATGTAAAGGCCAGACTAACTGAAACCCCTGTGTGCTCTCTAAAAGGAGCAAGGTGAGGCCATAACAGAGATTTTGTCAAGCTCACATCAGACCCATTGTCAAACAAAATAAATAATTAATAATAATTTATAGGATTTATATCGCGCTTTTTTGGAGGTCACTCAAAGACGCTTTACATCAAATAAGTCTCTCTTGTCGATTTTTTCTTAGTTGCCATATTTTCTCGCACCCTTTTTTGTTCTCTCCATCTATTTCTCGATTCTTCTCATTCCCTCCATTTTTTTTCCTCCTACTCTTCTTCGTAAATACATACAGCGTTCTTCATTTAGCACTTGGGCCATGCCAAGCCGTGGCGAGCCGTACCGCGCTGATTTGTGTTCCCACTACCAGTTTAAACAGTGTCGATGTGGTCTTGTCGAGCTGAGAGATTGTGCACACTTATCCATCCACTCATTGGAGATGATGCTGTGGTGTGTGTTGGGGGGCGGGGCTTAGTTTCGGCTGCAAACAGGGGAGGGGGGCGTCTCGACGGGCGAATCAGACGCAGCTGTAGGAGATGAGCATGAACACATGAATACTGCCGTGACGTTATGCTTTCTCTTACGGTGAGGCCGGGTCATGCTTCGCATTCTGAGAAACACGATCGCGAGGCATTTTGAGTGTACGATCAAAACGTGCTGTTGTACAAGCCTGACACGCGGAGGTTGGGCAATCGGTGTCCACTCCACCACTTATTAAAAGGCTTTAACGTGAGCTCTGTGTCCTTCCTTCGTCCACCCTCCTAAGTAGCGAGAGGAGTTCTAAAAAGTGTGATATAAGTTATCATGACACATTACATATGTGCACGGCATCAACAGGTATGTTATTAACTTGATATTATAAATGTTAATGTTGGTATGTGAGAATGAACTGTAACCCTGTAATTATTCATGTGAGGTAGGTTATAGAAGAACAAACAAAATGTATGTTTAATTGACATAAAATATTGCTAGGCACAACTTCTCATATAATTTACTTTTTCCAGAAACCAAACGTTGCAAATTATTCTTGGATTTGAGTAAATACAGGCACAAAATATAACTGCTAAGAGTAATGAAACTGATCGAGCCAACAGCGGAGTAAAGTAATCCAAACATGGAGGGTCTCAGTCTGGACAATGTGTTTCATTGTATGAAACCCGATAAAAACGACTGAACCTGCCACCCTTCCCCATTTTCCATGATGGTTGTTCTTGGAGGCTGGTGCAATAGAGGGACTACGTCATGCAGGAGCAGGGAAATCCCTCCAGTCAGTCTACTTTTTTTGGCCAAGGCCAACGTGCCATCAGCCAGGAGGACACCCTCCGTTATAAGAGGAAACACGATAAGTCCTAAGCACCGGGCTTAGGACGTGTGTGTGTGTGTGTGTGTGTGTGTGTGTGTGTGTGTGTGTGTGTGTGTGTGTGTGTGTGTGTGTGTGTGTGTGTGTGTGTGTGTGTGTGTGTGTGTGTGTGTGTGTGTGTGTGTGTGTGTGTGTGTGTGGAACACCAAGGGGCATGCTGAACCGGGGGTTTCCCAACACCTTAGTTGAGGTCAATCTACAACCAGCCCGAGTACAGAACAGAGTACAGTACAGTAGATATAAGTGGTTTTAAAACGTAGCATATGGTCCTAAAGCATAGTACCATTGTGCTCCCTTAAGCTGTAAATGCAGGCCTTTGGGAAGAGGCTTATTAGTCAGTATAAAAGGACTGGAGTCGTTCGTCTTCTGCACCTTATTCCCCCTGGAGATGTTAAACGCCAACGATTTGACACCCCGAAAGCGCTAAACATCCTATACCCCAAAGAGGATTTCACAAACACATTATCAAAGACTCATATAGCCTCCTTTAAAAACCAAACCGCAAACAACTATTTGTTTGAGCTTGACCGTTCAGAAATCGAGAGGGTGTTTACAAGTGTCCACAGTTCGTTCTTGAAGAATGTGATGCACTTCCAAAAATAGACTGTAGCCGACCAAGAAAGTATGGCTTCTGTGACTTTGTCTGCAACTGTTGATTTGGTACTATTCAAATAAACCTTTAAAACGTCTTTAAATTAATGAATGCTGACAGTGGGACATGGAGTGGACATAATGGTCGGAGTGTTGGGGTAGATTATCAATACAGATAGCCCTTGGATTTTTGAATGCCATTCTGTGCGTGAGCATGGCCAGCATACCTCTTTCCTTAAAGTATGCACATACATGCCTTTGTATGTGTATGAAATATGAAGAATGCATATGCACTGCATCTGATACTGCAGAAGGCAGGAGCGACGGGGGGAAAGACTTTATCCTCTGAGCACGCATGTCAGGAAGACAAACATGGGTGTGAATTTGAATATGTCTGCGACATCTTGGATATCAGGTGGGTGACAGGAGAATATGCAAGTCCATGAACACAGCCGACACATTTTCCTACATCCCATGACGCTGCTTTACAAATATATGCTCTTGATGAAGAGGAAAAACTTCTCAAAAGCCTTCCTTTCTTCTTTCAACCATTGTGTGATTGAGTTGAACCGCAGAATGAATGTTATTGTTGTATGTTTGTTATATGTTTTTTAAAGTTGATTTAAATTTACCAGGTATAATTTGAAGAAAAATGTCTTGTGCCTTGAGGGTCTTTGAGGATATACCCTCGTTTCCAGAAACAGTCTGAAAGTCTGAAAGTAATGTGCTCCTAGTCATGTCTGCACAAGTAAGATTAAATAACAGGAATTCAAATATTTAAATTCAAAGTACAATGCAGTTTTTGTTAATTTAGCCATACTAGTAATTAATCATCCAGGCTGTTGATAATCTGGGCTCATAAGGTATAGGATACTGAATATATTGTAAATGGGTAGTTATATATAGTATCTGTAAATATCTATAAATGGACCAAGAATGAATGCATATATTGTATCATGGAATATTGTTCACTCTGTTAATAATGACTGGAACCTTCTAGTACCGCTGTTCGCAGTTAATGGAACCTTCTAGTTGACAACCTTCCGGCCACCTGTTGTGTCCTTAGGGGAAGGGTTTATGTGCATCTGCTGCAAAGTGATTCAGCATTCAGAAGGCCTTATTAAAGCCGTTCCCTCACCTTTCATCAAACTCTATTTTTATCGTCCTCCACTCTGCCCTATTACAGGCCAAGGCCGTGAATCTTGCATGCTGACCGAGGCTGGGCTTTTGTTCACTGCTTAGCAATCGAGGTGCAATAGCAGTCTAAATAGGTGCTGTGGTGAATAGCGCAATAAGGTTGCAATGGCTTGGAATCAAGGCCCACTGCTCACTGGGAAAATATGGGAAAACGCCGTGATAGGAAGGACAAACACAGTGGAAATAGACCCGGCTCCCTCCTCTGGTGATTATCAACCACACGTTTAACCGTCTCCAGCGGGTGAAGTAACAGTGTGATGCTCCAGGAATTCTGCCCGATGCTCTGTGTAGCTCCCGGTGCTTCAGTCACAGATTTGCAAGCATACTATGCAGTACAGGAAGTCATGTCCTGAAGCGGTTACTAAAAGGAAAGTCAGAGCAAGGTCATTCCTCCTCCCCTAATAGTAGGAAAGTAAAATAAAAGAGTTCCATGAGACTTGCTCATTCAATGAACTTGAACTGTGTTCTCTTTGAAAATAAGGCAGCACATTGTAGGATGAGGAGAACAAGGAGCACACTATGAGTGCTCTGCAATTTCAGAACAAATAGGAAATTACACATATTTTCCAGGAATTAGAACAGTCTTATTATTTAGGGTAAGTCATACTTGAAGCAGCTGCCATCTGGTGGTTGGGGAGAGATAATGCATTTATTGTTTACATCATGTTATTTTGCATTATATAAGAAGTAAATAGTTTTTTCAGCACCTACTATTAACTGATTCAGTGACATGGGGTTCATGTTATATAATTATAACATTTTACTGAACTTTTAACTTGATCACTATACGTTGTGTTTCAGACAAGCAGCTAGCCACTAGCAGTAACATTACAGGTTGAATTTTAGACTAGCAGTTAGCCAATAGCTGACACATCCCAGGATGAGTTTAAGACAAGCAGTTAGCTAATAGCAGTAGCATCCAAGGTTGAGTTTCAGACAAGCAGCCAATAGCAGTAGTATGCCGGGGAGAGTTTCAGACCAGCAGCTAGCCAGTAGCAGCAGCCCTTTGGGAGGGCCAGCCATTCTATGAATACTGCTCTCGATCAAATGATGACCTCAATTTTTTTCTCTCGCCCCTCACCTTTCTATCTCGCTCTCGTTGACCCACACACCATAGAGGTATATTCAGTAAACTATTTCCTGGAATGGCATTTCCAGGCACTGGTGTCCAATTAGCACTGTAAGGAAGTTCAGTTACTCAGGTTACTTATTAGGTTGTGGTTGCCCCCGCAGCGTAATTAGCACGGAATTAGCATCAGAATGACCAAACTTCCGCCATCAACACATTATGCGTGTTAAATGCTATGTGCTGTTTCTATGTTTTTTTTCTTTTCAGGACACTGCTTCATAAACTAATGTCAAGATGACCTAGGTATTTGTCGTTTGTTATTGGTGTATCAAAGGAATATGCAATAGTCGACATGAATGGCACTATCAAAATAATATTTTAGTTATTAGGAGATTCTGTGATAATCTGTGTCATTTCCATCTATTTTGGGTTCTATGTGTCTCTGTGTAGATGCTGATATTCACGTTAGAAAATGTAACAATAGAATTGTAAAATGTTAAAAGCTCACAGAAATATGCTGTGGTGCATGCTGGAACAATGCAGACAAAACAGCTGTTTCTTGGCCCGAAACCGCAGAGCAACACTCAGCAGCTAACTCCTCAAAGGGTACATGAATGCTGCCCCCTTATGGGAGACATGAGAGAGTAATTTCTCCACCATGTCCAATTGATCAGCGTTTTAAAAAGACTCTTGCTCTCAGATAGCTGTAGATGTAATTGACATTAGTCTATCTCTAATACACATTGCCCACATGCTCACAGAGATAAAAGCAGACAGCCTTTAACACATCAATGTTCAAATCCGGCAAAAACCCTGCTTGAGTCTTTATGTTAGCAACCCATCCTGAGCTATTTACAATGTTGTCGTTAAGCAGAGGCTTTAATCCAATGCAACTTGTTATAACTGTCAGTCAGGAGAGGGAATGGGATGTACATCTTCTCAACAAAGCCGACAGGTAGAACCAGCAGACTGAAGTATTGCAGAGGATAAATCTATTCCTCTCTCCAGGAAGAGACGGGAGGTTAGTTTGTGGACAAGAGCCCCGGAGGATGTTTTGACCTATTGTAGGTGCTGGGGTCGAGTTGACTTCCTTCCAGCCGGACAGGAACACAGCCCGGCCCAGCCCAGTGCATCAAAGTACTATTGTGTTGTTCTGGGATAGACAAGCATGCATACAACAATACAACTTAGCCCAGTGGTTAGGTAGAAGGATTCCTGTTCCTTTTGTTATCATATAACCTTTATTCATGGAAATTTTATCCTAAGATCACAGAAGTTCTTTCAGTCTTCGGTCACTGTTGTCTGCATTAAACTGCAAACTTCCAAGAACAGGTCTCTCAGTGCTAGCTCTATTGTAGAACTGTGTACACACAGAAAGAGGAGGGAGACACCTAATCTCCCTTGCAATATTGAAATCCGTACATAAAGGTTGTGTAACAACAGCACGGGGAGTTTATTTTAATCATTTGTGTTGCAAACTATTCTGTACATTTTGTTGAATCTATAATTGCGTGCCCTCGCCCCCCTTGCCCATGTCCATCTTGGACTTAAAAACACCTCGTTGCTACAAAGCAGCCTGTTTACGTAATTATCCCCACACAATGATGTGGGTTAGCTATAGCGTAAATAAATAATGGGTACTCGTTTCAATTCCAACTAAGCACGAACAATATCCTCATCCGATTATTCCATTCAACCATCCTCCTTATATTACCCCAGTATTCGCGCTGTACTTTGCAGGAAACAACACCTTGGTGGCCTACGCCGCAACGTATTAATATTCCTCTAGAGGAAAAGCCATGGCAGCAATCCATCTCCTTCGCCCACTTACACCCTCGGTTTCCGTGGTTACCCCGAGAAATAAGACCAGGGTGAGTCACACATCATGGCACCACAACGGCCGGCGCCCGGCATCCAGCGCCGTGCGAGCGGCACACTGACCTGCGATGCGTATGACGGCCCTCTCCGCGGGGTCCAGAACCTCCCCCGAGCCCGACTTGGAGCGCTTCACCCTCTGGAGTTTGGAGAGGTTCCAGGGTAGGGTGTCCCCAGCACACGGAGGAGCGGCGCTCGCCGCTGCGTGGTCGGCGTCTTCATCGTCCGCCGTCCGCAGCCTCTCCCGTCTGGGCTTCTGCCGACGGCCCTCCATCACCTAGTCTTGGAGAAATGACCATTAAAAGGTGGATAATGTGTTTATATGCTGCATGAGGTGGGTTGATGTATGCAAGGCTGCATGTGCATACAGCAGTCTCCAAATGGATGCATGAACACAAGGGTTTGTTGTGGCTGTTAAAGAAGTCTTTCTGGAAATGCAAGGGGTTAAAATAAACACTGGACAGCCTGTCAATGTCCAGTATTACATTGTTATTCTATCATTAATGCCTCTGGATACTACTGACCACAGCTACCTGACTAACGGCTTGCCTTGTCTTTTGGTCGCATGTAGCAATGACAGCTAACTGTTATACCTAGTTATCTAGACGGTTATTGTAACATAGATACGTTTTTAGGATGGGTTCAACATTCCAGGTTTTCCTCTGTGAGCTGCCGTGGCATTATACCAGTTTATAATAACAGAAATTCAAATGAATAAAGATAAAAAGGTTATTTTAATACCACCGTTAGGTTTTACTATAATGCAAAGAAACCAGATATAAGCCAAATCCAGAAAGGCCAATATAACAAGATACTGGTAAGTGCCGAGATAAGGCCTCTGTAACACAGAGCTAACATGAACATGCAAAACCCCTTGTCCCTGTACCTTGTATACTTTCCCTGAAAGTGTATGAATGTAAAAGAGACTGAGGGAATATAACATCATGTCACATAGTATTCAGGCATTAGATGTCTCAGGTGTTTGATATTGCATTCGTTCCGGATTATTTGTTGTGTTCGTTTTGTTTGCATTATATACACAACACTTGGTTGGGTTGAATGGATGCATCTGGAAATGCCACACTAGAGCTTGAAAGGTTTGCAAAAAAAAAAAGAAGTTTACGGGTGGATTTGTACCTTTTAACTTTTAACCATCACTTAGAACACTTGTCACAGAGCTCAACAACGTCGTGATATCACACACGTAGACTTCAGGATATGAAGTAAGCAGCGATACTATTAGTTTCCACAAAATGTAGCTCGAAAATGTTAGTGAAGCAAGTGATTGACCTTTTACCTTTTGGAGTTTGGATCCCTGACTAGCCAACGTTTAGGGCATGACGTTTGGGACTTCATGAAATCGTGTCATGTGTGGATTGATAAAAGGTAAACATTGAAGTTAGCCTATACGTATGTGAGGGCTTTTCCCAATACCCTAGTCACAATTATTTAACTTGGCGTTGCCATTGCAAAAACAGTCCCTTTTTTTACTGCATGTGATAAGACAACTCGCCAGGTGAACTTTGGTAAGATTAATGTTACTGCTTGTCCCGTTTACTTCTATTAAATGTCTTCGGCATAGCTCCATTCTAGAATAGAGCCAGCATGTGAAGCCTTACCTTAGAATGTCTTCAATTAACCACGGCGGGCTCTTGCTGTTGAACAGCGATGATTGCTGCAGGTTCCCGCGCGCGTGACTCTGTTTCAGCTTCAATTCTGCCGCTAATCGACGACAAAACGTTCGCTGCCCGTGTGTGACAGCCAGGCTCCTGTCCGGCGTTGTGTTATGTTTAAATAGCCCCTCCTTTGCAGGAGAAAGTCGATTGTCTGACTTGTCCGACGGAATCCGCAGTCATCTGTTTGAATGGTACATTGCTGCTGTGCTGTACGTCCTCCTCGCCTCGTTCACCTGATCGAATCATCAGCAATGTTCAATTCTGAACACTTAAGCTGCAAACAGTAAATTAACTGCCTATTCATATTTGATGAGGCGTTTAACTGTGCGTTAGAAATGCCAACGACGTTGACCTACCACCTTTAAGTAATTAACGCTGCATTTACCAGCAATGGTATCCTCTGACCGCATTCCCAGGCGTTCTCACCACGGAGCACTGAACGGGGTGCTCCAAATGAGCGTTATTGGAGAGAGAGAGAGGGCGGGACTTTCAGTTTAGTGCGTTTAGATGCGAGATCTAAGGGAGAGCGAGGGACTTCCAATAGGGATAGCTGCTTCCGTGCATTAGATATTGCTCTGTCAGGTTGTTTCTTGAACCATCCCTATTTATTCTACACGTCGTTATTGGTCTAATTCTTGTCATTTTCTATTCTCGCACCGGGGACAGTTAACTGGCGTAAGAGACCGGAAATGCCGTTGCGGTAGAACAGGATAACGTTAGAATGTAGGATCCTCTCATAGCCTTGGTCTGAGTCTGGCGCTGCGGTAAAACAAGCAATATCACTTTTCGATTAGTTTCCCTGGTGGTCCTGAAGAGAGCTCTGATGGTGCAGCAAGAAAGCATCGGGGTCCGCTCACTGTAATGTTATGCCTTTAGAATGAACTGGCAGAAAGTTTTCACACTCGTGAAATAATGATGGATGAATAACTTGAACGGATTTGTGGATAACACTCAATTTAAACAAGATATTAAAATGTATAAACATTAACATATTTAATCAGTTCAGCATTATACAGAAGTTTAGCACTTATTTTTTTGTTATTGTGCCTGGCTTGCCATTGCCTAAACTGGGTTATCAGGCCCGTTACTGCTTAAGATATCGCCCCTCAAATCCACAAGCCCTTTATCAGCTTAATAGCACTCCACCCTAGCCTGGCTCCGCCCGCCTAAGTACTTCCGCTCAATTTGAATTTCCCTTCAGTACTAGTGAAATGAAATGAAGTGAAGTACGAGAGTCTGGTAGAACCAGGCTAACTCCACCCTAGAAACACAGTGAAACACCAACAACAAATGAATCATGCTGTAGATCCGGAATATAGGTTTATAGATCTATCAAGGTCAAACCAATGACATATGCACCGCTGCACAGTAAGATTAGACCATGGAAGGAAATTAAATGATTGTCTCAGACAAGTGAGCTCACATGTTTAACCTATACCCAAGAAGGTTTAGCCTGTAATTTTACCTCAAAATAAGGTGGTCTGGCTAGCCTTATAGATCCATAGCAGTCCACCTAAAGCCTGTCTTCGTCCCTTCAAGGAGGACCACCCCCCCCCCCCCCCCCCCCCCCACCTCCATCCCTGAAATAATCCTATTTACAGCTGCACTGTCACCATGGCCCACTGACCCTGGCTGTTCAAGGACAACTCCATTACCTTGTGTCTGTCCGTGACAAATGTGGCATAATAAACAGATTTATAGAGAAAAAAATCTGTGGATGTATTGCGTCATAGATTGCTGTATTTTATTCTTGAGAAACTTTCCACTTCCTAGGGAAATACATGAGGAGGACACAACACTTATAGGTACGGCACAACTAAACATACAAATGAGGTATAGTTTAGCACATTACACATCTTCAAACAAAGTGATTTCATGAACTAGAAATTATTAGGACTGGAGGTCAGCAGATCCAATCAGAAACAGAGGGGAGAAACCTGCGAGGGGGGGGGAGAAAGACCCCCACAAACGAGCATGGACTGACAATGACCTGGCCTGTACCACCGACATACTTGCTTTGTTATTGCATTTATTCATGATTCAGTGAGGAAAAATTAATGGCTTGCCACATAATATGAAGGTTATTTCTCCATATTTGGTGGAATATTATATTAACTGAATACACTAACAATATTCTAATTTAAGCAAAAGGTAAGCTAAAGGTGAGAAAGGTCGTCCTTTTTCCTCACAGCTTTTGGGAACACCGTTACCATTCAAATGTTTTAGCTCGGCCCTAATCTCTGCCAGACTGAGTCTTTGTTTGTTCCATACACTCACACTGAGGCCAGGTTTTGGAAACATAGTGGGAACAAAGGAACTCTTGTAATATGAGGATCCTTGTTTGTTTCTGCACACAGGCAGAACAACAATATGGTGGCTCTTTTATGACCAACTGCTTGTGACAAATATCCAAATACAACAGCAGAAAGATACACATACACATGGCCAGACACATGGACGCACACACACACCCACCCACCGTATCACCCACACACAGACAGCGACAGAGGACAAGAAAGAGAGTTATGTACTGACACATCTTCATTCGTTTCAGTTTTAGAGGTATAGGTAGGCAATTTACTTTGGAAGCTGGTTTTGTTCATTTAACTGAAATTAGGGTTAGGGTTAGGGTTAGGGTTAGGGTTAGTGCTCTGACCTGCACTCAGTGAGCATGACCGGCCCCTCCCACAAGGCTGGACAGACCTATCGCTAAACCAAGCAAGTCACGTGTTGTGGGGGAGTTGCTTTGATGGTGGGGGGCATGGTGGGATTTTTTCAGTTGCATACATTCAAAAATCAAGCTAACCCTGGCTGGTTTCTCCAAACTGCCTGCCTACTCTACTTTTAACTGCTGGGTATGTAAAAGGTGGATGTAAAAGGCCAGCTCAGAAATACCATGGGTGTCAGGTACCCTCTCTGTCTCCCTGCAACTTCTTGGAGAGCTGAATCATTATTATGCCTTTGCTGGAATGCTGGCACAGGTGCCCCACTACAGTCAGTCAAGACTATAAACCAGAGAGACCTATAGCCTACCGGAGCTGAGCTATATGTCATGGGCTGTCAGAGGAGTACGGGCTCACAGAGATGTCCTAGGAGAACTCTAAAATGTAAGAAATGGATAGTCTCATAAAAACAGGATAGTATACGTATTCATCTTCAATCTGAGGTATCCTCAAATCGTCACACAGTAGGGCACACAATTTTAGATTTTAAGGTGTTTAACGGACAGGCCAATTTAAAAACAAAATTTGGGAAACATATCCTGCCTCATTTCAAACATTAACTATCTAGTTGAAGCATGTGATGTGTTACCCAGTGGTGACCTTTGAGTTTCCTTTTCTCAGGCTATCAGAACCCTGAACTCAGTGAACTCAGTCACTAAGTGATACCGGACCACTGGAAAATCCCCCCACCGCTTCCCCGGCACTTTGACTCCTTAACCCTGGCCAAAATACATTTTGTGCAATATATTCCTACCGCTGTTGGAATTTTGCATTTCCCTGAAGGAGCCAAGGGATCAATAAAGTGTCTGTCTATCTATCTATCTATCTATCTATCTATCTATCTATCTATCTATCTATCTATCTATCTATCTATCTATCTATCTATCTATCTATCTATCTATCTATCTATCTATCTATCTCTCTCTCTCTCTCTCTCTCTCTCTCTCTCTCTCTCTCTCTCTCTCTCTCTCTCTCTCTCTCTCTCTCTCTCTCTCTCTCTTCTCTCTCTCTCTCTCTCTCTCTCTCTCTCTCTCTCTCTCTCTCTCTCTCTCTCTCTCTCTCTCTCTCTCTCTCTCTCTCTCTCTCTCTCTCTCTCTCTCTCTCTCTCTCTCTCTCTCTCTCTCTCTCTCTCTCTCTCTCTCTCTCTCTCTCTCTCTCTCTCTATCTATCTATCTATCTATCTATCTATCGATCTATCGATCTATATCTATCTATCTATCTATCTATCTGCATCTCCCTGTTATCCAATTTAATTGCACATATATTTATAATATTCTTAATCTCGTTAAAACTTTTATTGTATTTTATTCCATTTCACTGCATATCCTGTATAAGTATGTGACACATCAAAAGCTTTGAATCTTGAAACAAATATAGTTTCTGGTTCGTTTATAGACATCGAGCAAACATAACGTGCTGAATTGACATGAGGATGAAAAATGAGATGGACACCAAGGGAATAAAGAAAGAAAACTGGAGACTGTACACAATTGTGGAACAGTTTCACCGGTGAAACTATAATAGTGAAGGGGTTTTAAGCAATCTCTGGCGAACTCTACTGGAATATGTGGGCTAATGCACTGTGTCTCACAACTAGCACATGACAGAACCAGGCTATCTCTTCTCACAGTTTTACCCATGCTGTCTGATTCAACCTGCTGCTAATGCTAATGCGAGTGAGGACAATTAATAAATCACTATGTTTTAAACGTTTCAATTAAGCTCTTGAAGAACCAGTGGCGGCGCCAGAGATTTATTCTTGCAGTGCTACACTTGTTCGGAATTCGGTCATGGTGCTGAGAGCTGTAGTAGTGTATGGTTATATTTATGCGCAAGGACAGATGAAGCCTGGCTCATATACACTGTTATGTATAAAAGTCAAACAACAGATTCAAGGCTTAACCAGGAATTGGACGGATAGTACTCTGACCATGCTACCTCAATTAATGCAGCTACTGAATTTCAAACAAAAATCAACAGATTCAATGTTTGGAAGTCAAAGCAATGGCAGTAGGCTTATTTTATGTGACCGAATATTCCAGCCAGGAGTTGAGGTCAAACCAGCCACGAATAAAACTCCTTTGCGGAATGCCAAACTGTTGCGAGGGTTCTTTTTCTATGCAGGCCGACGGGGGCCTTTTCCTGCTGCTGGCTTACATCGCTGACAGTATTCCCACTAGCACCAAGAGCAACTTCATCCTCCCTATTCTCCTCCCACTCCCTTTCTCCATCCTCTACTTCACCCTCACACTCCTTATTGAACTGGTGTCGTCATCATCCCCACTAACTTCTTTCTGCATGTTACTTTCAACAAAGTGGCGCCAGTGAGACGCCACTCATTCCTCTGGATTTGTGGTCGTTTTTATCACAAAGATGGAGTGAGTGAGTGACGTCACTAGCTGAAGTGTACTTAGATCAGTGTAACTGATCTGAGGACAGCAACGGGGGTTCTGTTTCACTAGATCAACTGAAGAAACAAACTGTATGTCCGATTTCAGTTCATTTCTTAGTGGTGCCATAGCACCAGCAAGCACGACCTCAGCCAGTGGCGGTTCATCTAGACACATTTTACTAGGGGGGCCAAGGAGGGGCCAGGGTTTAACCAGAGGGACACAAATAAAAGGCAAATAAATATATTTAAAGATTATAAACTTTATTTTACTTTAAAATCATCAAACATTTAATTTGTACAAGAGTTTATAACTTCACAAGTCTGTTTTTTTCTGTCAAACTATCTTAAAGGGACACTGTGTAAAAATTACTCCCATCTAGTGGTACAATTGTATATTGCATTCAAACTAATAGTGCTCGCTTGTCCAAAAACTACGGTGGGCAGTATGTGCCAAGAAGCTGTGACATGACACCTACTACCTCATCGAGTCATTCGAGTGATGATGAGGTTCGTGGACAACTGGACAAATTAGATGGACAAATCAGATCAGGTTTATTGACCAAGCATTCTTACAGACAACGAACTTGACTCCAGCAGTTGTGGACTTTCCAACATGACAAATAACTACACAGATGATAAATAACAGTAGGTCATTTAATGTCAGATTACATAAAATGTCATAACATAAAAGTTGACATAGCCTTTGGTAGTCTTGGAGTTACCGATAATCAAAACAATAATTCCCATAATGCGTGCGGCTGAGCACGCATCCTAATCAACGCATTGTAACCCGTTGATTTCAACAATGTAACAGTATTCTAAATACCAACAATTTACATTGTAACTAACGGAATCAAATCAAAATCAAATCAAATCAAATCAAATCAAATCAAATTTATTGTCATTTTGTTGATTGAACAACAAAACGAGAAGGCGTTTCTCACGGATCAAGATCAACATACATTTCAAACAAACAAACAAACAAACGTCCCAATGATGAATAAATAAATAAATAATAAATAAAGTCCAGTGAGAAGATCTGGGACGCTGGTGCATTGAGCATCCTGACAGCTTGAGGTAGGAAGCTGTTCCGCAGCCTGGTGGTGGAGCATCTTAAGCTGCGATAGCGTTTCTTGGAGGGTAGGAGCTGAAAGAAGCTGTTCAGTTTGTTTACGTCCACCCCGTCTCTGCTGCTTCCTCCTCCGGGCAGTTGCGGGCACGGTGTCACAGTGTCCGTTAGTATCCTGTGTTTGCGTAGTATGTCCAGATGCCAGCGAATGCCAGTGATGTTACTCGCTCTCAATGTCCTAATGTTTAATATTGTTTCCCTGTCATAAACTACGTTCGTCGTAGGACGTCTCACACTCAAACATTCAATCTCAATCTCACAGATCTCAAGAGGGGCCGCTGCGACTGTGCGCGCCGCCAGTTAGTCGCCCTGGCAACGAGTTTACTTCCTCGTCTCCTATCCTGTTCCTAATTCCTCCTCTCGATCTTCTTTTCCTCCGTATTGTCTTCTTTATCAGAGTTGTTGGTATGAAATCCAGTTGTTCGGGTGATAAATCAACTGTCTCGCAAGCGAGTTGAAGCTCCAGAAGGTCCGCTCTAGCCTAAGTGCGTCTCGGTGGATTTGGATACGTGGTGACCACAGCAGAGAATAAACCTCCATAACTTGATGGCTTTTGAATTCCTCCAACGCATTTGACAGTATCCATAAGTCATAAGAATATTGTCACGATTTAAACTCGACAAAAATGTGAAAAAGTAAATTAAATATGTAATAAAGTAGCCTTTCAATGACGAGTCGCTCAAACATAGCGCCCCGCATCTCGTTGCCATGAAAAACCATGTTATACATGCTTTGCTTACACATCGTCGTTTTTTTGGCGACGATGATTCCTTCTCCTGTGGCGTGGCATAACTATGGTCTTTCAAAAAAATGCGGTGCATGTTCAAATTTGCCGGTAAAACTCGTCTCGCTAAACTAAGCTCTGTTCCACCGTCACGCTGGCTCAGAGTGAAAACGCGTTTGCAATTCCTGTACGACGTAGTGCTTTTTGACCCTCTCGGCAGCTCATAGACCGGAAGAAAATGGAAGCCTCCATGAAGCTTACCCGTCCTATGTAACCATATTGATATTAATATTAATTATTCTTCGCTCAGGAGGATAAGTGAGATTTTTGGCAGAGATAATTTTACACCAATGAGGACTTATTTATGAATGAATATGTTGATTTGAGGTAATAAATTACTCAAAATATTACATAGTGTCCCTTTAAATTGATGGAGCTTATGCCTTAAATCATCAAAATCATCTAAACATTAATGTTTTGTACAAGCGTACAAGAGAGGTACAGGGTACAACATACAGTGTGTCAAAGGGAAAATAAACCTCCAGGTTACAACGAAGTGGAGAACAATGTGCCATTTCCTATTTATTTTATCAGTTTTAGTGTGGAGCAACAGTGTTCCCAAAAGGCTGAGCTTACAGGAAGGGTTACAGCAATCTTGCACAGTCTAAAGAGCTCAAAGGAAACTTCTCTGTTCTACTGTTCTTTCCTCATTTAATGATAATTGCTATTAGAATAAACAAAACGTAGGGGCATGCATTAGATTTCGTTGCATAACCATCCCTCCCTACTTTACAGGGGCAGGTAGCCTACTACTCTTTACTCAAATGTATTTGTTATCCCAATGCAGCAGCCAAAACGGATGAAAATACGTGGTTAACATCACAACATTGTGTAGCCTAGACCTAGAAAGGACACTGACATTTGGATACTCGCTTCTGCTTCGATGAGTTTTATTAGATATGATTACGTTTCTAAATATATCGAGAACAGAAATTTACAAACTTAATTTCATCATCAGCGTGAGGAACTAAACTAACACGGTTATGCGCAAGAACAACAAGCCACTTATGAAATGAAATCGTTTTGCTTAGCTTCGACTCTTGCAACAGCAGAAATCGTGGCTCCTTTCTCCAAGAGTAGTCGCTGAGCTCCCATTCACCGAGCAGCAGCAGCGCGTTGTTTGGGTGCGCCGCTCTCATTTACCCGTGTAGAACGATGCATCACATTAGTCCCGTAAAATCATGATTGTTTTATTTGGGCAGCACGGGGGGGGGGGGGGGGCAAGGGGGGGGGGGGGCCAGGGACATGTCTTCTGGGGCACTGGCCCCCGTAGGCCCTCGTGATTGGTGCTAGTGATTGGTTAAGAAGAAACCCTCCCCTCCAGTGGAAGTATTTGTTGATGGTTAAATCAAAAATGTAGCAAGTCTCTTAATTCTATGGGTCAGGTCATGTGTACATCCATCGGTTCATTTCCTTGTGGGGGGAATTTCAATAAACCAATTACAGAAAACTTTTGGGCCCTACACAACCTCATATATATTACACTCTACGCGTCATTACGTCACCTTCTTGTTCCTAAACCATTCAAAATACTCAGGAGTTTGGTAACCTAACCAACGGAAATACCCCCAACCCCCGAGAATACCCCCACCCTCCGAGACGGCAAGCCCACTTTCTGTTTAAAACTTATTTTCGTACATCCGTGTGATAAAACCTACTTATTCCAGTGCGCAATAATCAGTCCCGTGAAAACCATAATGCAACAATGGAAATGTGGAACTTGATGAAATTCTGAAGTCAAATCTATGTTATTTAGATACAATGAATGGAAAGACTTAAGATCCCCACATGTACTCATACACAGTTTACAATGGTCACTTATATACAGGCAGTATATAAGTCATGTTACACAAAATGTGTGTTGAATAAGGTGGTGACTGTTGCCTTGTGAGCATTTTAATGCTGTGTTTAAAGTGGTGATTGCCTATCCGCACACACACATAAATACACCCACACACACATATTTCACCCGCACACACCCGCAGAAACATACACAAACAGACACCCACACACACACAGTTTTAAAACACACACGCCAACCTTCAGACAAGCAAACAAGATCGACACACAAAGACACGTGTTGAGAAAGCGCCACATTTTCTATTGTCTTATAGTAAACTGCACATAAATACACAACACTTCATGATCACACACAGTACAGAACAGTACATATAAACACACTTCAGCTCATATACTCAGAACCACATATACAGAGTCAGAGGCACACACTAAATCTCACACACCGCACTGCTATTGGTCCAGCCCCAGACACAGAGTGCCTGCTTACCTCCGCCCACAGGCGGCAGAGGTTGAGGGAGAGAGAGAGGGAGAGAGAGAGAGAGAGAGAGAGAGAGAGAGAGAGAGAGAGAGAGAGAGAGAGAGAGAGAGAGAGAGAGAGAGAGAGAGAGAGAGAGAGAGAGCAGATGGGCACCAGCTGTTTGGAAGTTAGCCCCGACTATACACGGCTACTGTATCTATCAAGAACAAACACGCACACGCAACCACACCACACACACACACACACACACACACACACACACACACACACACACACACACACACACACACACACACACACACACACACACACACACACACACAAACACTCACACTTGCACACACACAAACACACACACACACACAAACACTCACACTTGCACACACACAAACACACACACGCACACACATTCACACACACATACATATGTATGGGAACTGGAAATGAGCTGGATGTACATAACACACACAGACATCGACTCTGTGACTTTCACACTAAATCCTACATGAAGAACAATAATTACATTATTATTTTAAGTAATATAAACAAGTCTCTCTAAAGTAATTTGTGTAAGCAGTAAATCAACGGTAACAGCGGTTTAATAGCCAAACTGTTTGTGAGTTCAATATTCTCTTCACAGGTCCATCTGTCTGACCTGACGATTTGCGGTTGGACCTTTGCTCACTACATCACAGAGTTGGACTTCTTTATTTTGGTCTCCCCTGCAAAAATCCTAACTTTATGAAACCCCAAACTTTATTCTAGTTGTATTACCCCTGCATTGGGCTAGTGCTGCATTAGCATTCATCCATGATGCGGTCCGCTGGCACAGATGCCAGAGTATTGCTAGCAATGTGTCCAAGCAACAGCTAGTGACGGCTCGCAACTTGTTAGATTTTTATTGAATACTAGCTGCCTCGTTAGATATATGCAGCCCTTTGTCTGTGTGTGTGTGTGTGTGTGTGTGTGTGTGTGTGTGTGTGTGTGTGTGTGTGTGTGTGTGTGTGTGTGTGTGTGTAAAGTACAGTATGTACAGTAGTGAGTAGTGGTTAGCCTGGGTTCAGTTCAGTTGAGGCCTACTTCCAGTTGATGTTACAGCTGCGCTTCACATCAGTGCTACTGCAGACCAGAAAGCTGATGATATTAAACATCACAGACCACCACATGTACCGCTCACTGCCACTGCATGGTTTCAGGGGGGTAACACTCTCCTAACCTTACACTTATTGACTGGAACAGGAACAGGAAAGATAAATGACAATATGGAAACCGTAGTCTTCTGTGAATGGTTTTGGACCACGGCGCTCCTGTGATTCGCCGCCCCATTGCTGCTGATGTGGTTTGGCCAGCCTTGGGTTTAGAGGGCAGCCCAGAGAAACCGTAGGTTGGTCGGGCCGCCCTCGCTTCCCTCTCCAGCCCCGACAGGATGTCTTTAATGAACCGCGGAGTGTTTGATGTGTCGCATGTCACGCTGGAGCGGCCCAGCAACCCCGCGGCGGCAGCTACGCCCGACAAGAAAGAGGAATGTCAACAGTCAAACAGAGTCAAATGAGACAGGCTATAGTAAATATGAATTCCAGGAAATGTCTTTCTTTTGTGACAAAGACCGCAAGTCAATTTGTGGCCATAATGGGGGAAAATGTCTTCGATTTGTTCAGTATTGTAAGCATGGATTTATTGGAAGGATGAAGGAGGCCTTATTATTATTGTTATAGCGACAAAACAAGTGCTTCCAGCAAGTGCCACAGATAAGTAAAATGAATGTGACTTGTAATGCAAAGCCTTTGTTTTGCTATTGATTAATTAATTTGGCATTTAGGGGACAAGACTGTGTGTCTGTGTGTCTAGCATGAGCAAGGAAAGGGTCGATCCCACCGAAAAAGGTTGAAAAGTGCGGGTGGTTTTAAGTCTGTCCACACGATGGCGCTGCTGGTGTCTCCATGAGGTTATGCTCCGGTGCACCACCAGATCTTATAAAAAGAAAGCGCACCTCATTATCGTGGCATCTAGAAAGCTGACGTGATGGTTCAGTAATTGTGATGGTTTTGATACGTTGTTTTTCAACTATTGCAAGTGCTCCATGTTTGATCTCGTGGGCTGTTGTGAAACTGGAAATGAATGGTGATTAACTATAATTAGGCCTATTCCAGACTGAAAAATAGGTATTTTCATTGCGTTCCAGCTATTAGAACCCTTAATGCGTTCTGTTTAGAATGGCACCTGGAAATTAAGTGACAAAAATCACTTCATAAAGACCATTTAAATTATTCCCCTCCAGCAGTCAGTTAATTAACCAAGTGTTGTAACTCAAAGACATTTATACCCTTAGCACCAGAAACATAAAGACATATGGCACACACAAATTCCCCTCGAGGCAGCGAGACATTTTAATTACATTAAACATGTCAATGCTAGCGTTTTTTTGTATTTTATAAGAGTTTACGAATGCTTGCACGTGTAAATGTTTGTGTGTCAAATATTTGTGTGTGGGATTGTGGCTTGGTGTGTGTGTGTGTGTGTGTGTGTGTGTGTGTGTGTGTGTGTGTGTGTGTCTGTGTGTGTGTGTGTGTGTGTGTGTAATCTTGCAGCGACTGCCTTCGAGCGGGGGAGCGAGGCAGAAGGAAGGATATGGCTCTGATTAAAGTAGGCACTAAAGCAAAGGTGGTAATTGGGATCATAAACACTCACTTCTCCATTTACCCCTCTAATGAAGCGTCTCTGTTTATTCTGAAGCTGGCTACTTCATCAGGAACATTGCTACTACTGTAAGGCTGGTGAAGCCTCTGGCGTCATAGCGATGTGTCCGCACAATGGCCGCCCCTCAGCCAGCTGATGTCAAGCAATCCTGGGTCGTCTCGACTGAACACACAACTTGAGACATGTTTACCTACGCACATTGCACACGCAAACACGCTTTGCACACATGTGCGCACACTTACACTGTTTGCACACATGAAACACACAGACATGCATGCACCTGAGCACCCATGCACGCACACACACACACACACACACACACACACACACACACACACACACACACACACACACACGCACACACACACACACACACACACACACACACACACACACACACACACACACACACACACACACACACACACACGCACACACACAGACAAACAGGCATGCACTTGAAGACACATGCACACACAGTAGTAGTGAGCTCATGGTCTCTCATTTAGAACTGAGACCTATGGATTTGAACTTAGTAGCAATGAGCGAGAAAGTCAGCCACTGCGGCTCAGAGGGCCATACAAGGGTCAAGACAAACATCTAGCCACTGTTCACCTATTCATGAGCCTCGGGATGGCCGGTATGGGTGTAGGACCAAGCTGTGCTACACCCACAGCCCAGGGCTTTTCTGGCTTCTAACCCTGACTGCCATCCCAGCCTCTAAATCATCAGGCAGATAACGGAGCTTATCATTCATCTTTTTATTGTTTCAACTGAAGTTTGGAAGTTTGGAAGTCTTGCTATTAAACGAATAAGTCAGATCCATGGTGTGTTTAGGTATCCCAGTGATTTTGTAAATTGTTCAACCGATAACCATTAAGGGATCAGAGTTTCCAAACTCCCAAAGCAAACAGAAATCTACCCCCAGGTTGAAAACACGGTTCATGGTTCCACACTCTGCGGCTGGCCCTGTTCAAGAACTGTTAATTCATAGCAATTCCTTTGAAGCAGTAACCTGAAGGAGGATCAGTCAGTCAGTATTCTCCTTGCGCTGTTCCAAACCTAAATGCTATGTGGCATGTTTGACATTGCGAGTGAAAGGAATAATGCAGGTTGTCAGGTAGGAAAGAGCCAGGCTATGAGGCCACCGCAATCAGGAAAACTTCGTCCAGCACTAGGCATGACTTCAATAAAATACCTCCAGCCTACTTTTAAATGCATTAGTCCTGGGCAAATTAAAAAGTAGAGTGCAATTAAAAGAAATCACTGTGTAAATGTTAGCATGTGGAAGTTTTCCTTTTCCTTTTTCTTTTGCTTCTCCACACTGAAACAAAGCATGCCCAACGGGCAAAGTCGCCCAGCTGCAGAATATTACTGCATCCATGTGTTTTGAATAAGGCACCATTATAATCAAAATCATAAAAAAGGTAATGTGGCCCTTTTAAAAACATTTAAATATTAGTTAGCCAATTCAGAGTTCATGCATGTTTTAAGCATTTTTGTTCTTCCTAATTCAATGAATGTTTGGGAAAGCTAGCAAGGATATTCTTCATAACTGAAATGTTTGGTTTGATGAGTAATTAGTGCACTTTCTTTTCTTATTGGAGACCTTAAGTGATCCCTGCTCTTGACAATTGTATGCATGCAACTAGCTTTCCTTACCCTGAACCTCCCCCTAATCAGATCTGGTGCCGTCCAAACTTAACCAAAACTAACTCAATCTAGCCCAACTTTACTTGACAAAATCAAACTTAAACTATCATAAACATATCCTAAACTAAACGATGCAAGGCCCTTACCTAAACTAAAATTACCTCATGTTACCTAGCCCAACATCATTTAGATCGCCTGGAAACTCGGATGCACACCTGCTCTAGTAAAACTGAAATTATTGTTGAAGAAATAAAGTAAAAATTACTTGAAATTCCCCTAAAAACAAAACCAAACAACAACATCAACGTAAGCTGAGGTACCCTGACAACCAGCTGTAAACTTAACAGCTTATTTGAAATGCACTCAAAATAAATGTCGTATATGCATTGCCGTTAAACCCGAGGGAAGTAATGACTGCCACATTCTGTGAGGCCAGAGGCAAACCACAAATCTCAACCCTCAAGCTGAAAGTCACCAAGGGTGTCGCCTTAACACTGGGACAGATGAGTTTCCATGCGAGGAGCAAAGTTGTCTGGCCAAATCCACTTTTCCCCCTTATTAACACGGATATTTCCGAGCTGTCAGAGGGTGAAGTCTGGGTTCTTGAGTGTCTTGCTGACACTGGGCTTCCTCTCTCCATAGGTTCCATACCTACCATGGTTCCGATCCCTGATGTTGGTCGCGGCCCGGGTTCTAAGCCAGAGCCACGCTGCCAGGCGGTTCACAACTTACTTAGCAGCACACACTAATTTACTGAGACTCGACACTGCTTTTGGTCCCGCGGTGCAATTCCCACGTTCCAGCTGAGAAAATATATCATTAGTCCCTCGTTGTAATGCTTGCCACGTTACGTTATAAAAGCTGGGTGTAAAGCAACATGGATGGAAGACGAGTGATTTCCAATGTGCGCCT
>NC_082392.1:15956536-15964036 GCF_031168955.1 Gadus macrocephalus | reverse complement strand
TGGTGGTGGAGGAAGGATCCTTCTGGGCCCATAGGAGGTGCATTACATCCACTACGACACATGTTAATATGCCTTTAATAAGGCCTGCTCTTGATTCATTCCACCTTGGAACCGGTAGTCACGCTGCTACTAGGCACATAAAAAAATCCAATGAATGGAGAAGGGCTGCCAAAGAATTGGGCAAGGAAGAAAACAAAAAGCAGGGATCCTTGAGGATTTGCCTTCAGCAGTTGGCCCCGGAGGCCGGCGGAACAATGGGGGCCCGTTGCCGTCAAAGAAACCGTTAGGGACACGTTTTGCCCAGCAGTAATCAGTAATTTATTTTAGCCGAAGACCATAAAGTCCTAGTATGTCATATCCTGAGTGGAAGACTACAACTGCTTTTCCTTACGTCCAACTGAGCCAACGGGGACATTGTGTGTGTGTGTGTGTGTGTGTGTGTGTGTGTGTGTGTGTGTGTGTGTGTGTGTGTGTGTGTGTGTGTGTGTGTGTGTGTGTGTGTGTGTGTGCGTTTACGTGTGTGTGTGTGTGTGTGTGTGTGTGCGCGCGTGCGTATGTGTGTGTGTTTGTGTGTCTCAGTACGTGTGTGTTTGTGTGTGTGTGTGTGTGTGTGTGTGTGTGTGTGTGTGTGTGTGTGTGTGTGTGTGTGTGTGTGTGTGTGTGTGTGTGTGTGTGTCTGTGTGCCTGTGTGTGAGAGAGAGTGTGTGTGTGTGTGTTTGTGTGTGGTTTCTGAATGTGAGCCGTCACTCACAGGGGAACAAGGGGGTTAAATATGCCTAAAAACTGCCTCACGGTGCCCCAAGGAAATTGGGTAGTATAGAGATATGTGTCCCCAGTGTACAGGCAGTGATATAACCCCACAGCGCACACTGCACCTGCTGTTATGCAGCCTCGGCCGCGGAAACACGACCACAGCTAGTGACTCATAAATATTCCCCCATTTGTCGTTCGAAGAGGTGAAAAAAAAATCGTTTTTGAGACAGCACGGTGATTTCTATGGGCATGGAAACGCTTAGCATTAAGCTTTTATTTATTTTTTATTCAAACCCTTAGCCCTGTCTCTTCGCTTACGGCAGAGTGAGGCAAACGCAACGTGTTATATTACAGAGATTAACGTTCATATAGGGATCTGGCTGTCCAGTTTTCCCTGGTTCATGCTGGGCACTAAGTGGGCTAACCACTCCACCATTTCATGAAATTAATTTTGAAAACTCTACCGCAAAGTAAATGACTGTCACGGGCAGCTGCGTTTTATTGACAAATCTATTTATTTATGTAATTAATGTGTTACCTAGCAACTTTTTTCCCACTTACACACACACACACAGGAAATGGGACTCTGGGTCCCATTTCACCAAATTTGCTATTAGGAGGGAATAAAACGGAAATAAATGCAGTCATTAATACCCACACACACACACACACACACACACACACACACACACACACACACACACACACACACACACACACACACACACACACACACACACACACACACACACACACACACACACACACACACACACACACACACACACACACATGCACACACACACACGCACACACACACACACACACACACACACACACACACACACACACTGTGATGGGTGACATATGGTAAACTTGTTCATGGCAGTAAGGTCCATTTGGCCTTTGACACCCATGCGTGTCCTCGCTCTTTGCCGAGTTGTCCCTCGCCAATTCACAGAGGCCCATGTGAGCATTAGCGCTTCCAGATTTCCCCTTCGGCTCAAAGGGCAAAACGATGGCCCGTTATAAGGTACAGTTATTAAAAACAGCAATTATTTCAATGTTTATTATACCGGGCAATGTTATTAGCCCCACCAATGTCATAACTTCCACTTCTGCCTTGTGCATTGGAACAAATGTGTCACACTGGCACCACGGCACATTCACAGATCAGCAGGGCGCACCAGGCCTGCATTTGATGCCGGAGACGGGAGGGGGTATTACTGGCTCCAAGGAGGTGCCATGAAAAGATCAGCCAACAAGGTTCAATGATACAAAGTTTATTGGGGTAAACTAATAACAAAACTGAGGGCAGAACACCAGGTGTCTTGGTGGTGCTTGGCCTGCCTTATAGAGCCAGACCGGCCACAGGTGTCACCTATTGCCTGAGTGCGGGAGACGCCATGTTGGCAATCTGAAAAACAGCAGATGAAGAAAAGATATAACGCCCCCACCTCTGTGGGGATCAGTTGCAACCGGCCAAAAAAACTAAAAAACATACTCAATCCTTGCCTCATAGGAAGAGGAAGAAACCGCTCTGCATACGAGGGTGAGGAAGATGAAGAGACCTCTACATATGGAGCTGAGGAAGAGGAAGAGACCTCATGAGGTTGTGAGGAAGAGGAAAAGACTTCTCCACATACTGTGGTGAGGTAGAGGAAGAGAGCTCTCTACATGAGGTGGTGAGGAAGAGGCAGAGACCTCTCTACATAAGGTGGTGAGCAAGAGGAAGAGACCTCTCTACATAAACTTGTGAAGAAGAGGAAGAGAGCTTGCTACAGGAGGTGGTGAGGAAGAGGAAGAGAGCTCATACGGTGGTGAGGAAGAGACCTCGCTACATGAGGTGGTGAGGAAGTTGAAGAGACCTCTTTACATGAGGTGGTGAGGAAGAGGAAGAGAGCTCGCTACAGGAGGTGGTGAGGAAGGGAAGAAGGGCCCTCTGATGCTTATCCTCAGGGACCGGTCCTAATCGCATTACCTGTATGATCCATAGCGAGGCTGGCCTTATGCACCATAACATCCTGTGTTTAACACTCAGAGATGGCTATCGCCGATCCATAGCGCTGCAGCGGCAGAGCCAAGGCCGCTTCCTGTGTGTGGTTCCACTTGTTGGGCCTTTGAAGCCTTCTTTAATAATAGGACCCAACAGAACTAATGAAAACACTCCCTGTCAGATTACAAGAGTGCTTCAGTCTCAGCTACCACAACACACAGACTTTAAACACACACACACACACGCACATGCTCGGGCACACATACACACACACACACACGCAGAGACACACAGACAGACATTCACATGTACAGATACACACACACACACACACACACACACACACACACACACACACACACACACACACACACACACACACACACACACACACACACACACACACACACACACACACACACACAGACACACACGCATACATTATCAAGGAGAATTGGTTTAGAGAAGTAGCACACAGGGGACAACAGCTCTCTCTGATGTGCAAGTGAATGCAGATCTACCAAGGGACATTCACATGTACCACACACACTTTTCCAATTCAAAACATCCATGATGGATCAACACTAGAGAATGTGAGGGGAAGAACCCAAAGAATTAGACTCTGCCAACAGATTTCGTTTTTGAGGCTATACTTTTTCATTCAGGCTGCGCCGTCGTGCCTGGTGTTTCTGTTTTGCTGGTGGTCTTCCTCTTATAATGAATCCACTTCAGTGCAGTTCCTCATCCTAAACCTCGAGTTTTAATCCTCTGAGTCTGGAGCGGTGATAGTCTGGCCAAGGGGATGACATCTGTGGGTCGTTCATTAATTCGTAACCAGCAGCAGATGGCACCAAGCAGCGACTCTCTACATGTAGCTTCCTTCTATGAAAAACATTGTTGTTGTTGTTGTTGTTTTTTTTCATTTTCTGCTGTTGTCTTGTTCCAGTTACGAGCTGACTGGCTGGCTGGCTGGCTGGCTGGCTTGCTGGAAGGTTGACTGGCTGACTGGCTCGCTGGCTACATGTATCCCAAGGAGGATTAAAGTCACTTGCACAGCGTCTGAGATGATCCGTGACACACCCAAGTATAACCAAGCATTGGTCGTAAACTGTGGAAAATAGATTTCCTCCATATCTATAGAGCGTCTCTGGGAAGCCCCATTCAGCAGATAGAGAGAGAGAGAGAGAGAGAGAGAGAGAGAGAGAGAGAGAGAGAGAGAGAGAGAGAGAGAGAGAGAGAGAGAGAGAGAGAGAGAGAGAGAGTGGGGTGTGTCAGGGGTGTCGATCTCCCTATGGAAATATCATGTGTGCTTTCGGAGAATTACTAGTGACATGAATCTTGTGGTCTGTTTCTCCTAGGATGATATATGTGACACAATATGATTCATTTGCTACTGTTCATTCATACACTGTCTGGCAGAATTGGTCGCAGTATTTTTAAGAGAGAATGATTATACGGAGTGAATCTCAAGCCAACCCTGACCTCAACGTCGATTGAAACAATTTCCCATCTGGCACGTTCCGTATATAGTTTGAATAAAGATTTTTTTTAAGGTGTATTTATTGTAACGTTTTGGTGGGTCATAAAAGTGTGGGGTGTTTCAAGTTAAGAGGGGGAACAATAGGTGTTAGGTGTAACAACGGCTGAGAGAAGAGAAATAAAATAAGTCATTCAAGATACAGTCACATGAAATGTATTTTAATAAAACACCATGTACACATATGCAGTCCTATGACCATATAGTTGCTGGAGCCTGATTATTAAACCTAGGGTACATTTAACAAATCATTATTGTATTGTTGTTCTTTTCCAACATGTTGAAATCAGTAGGCAGTCAAATGAGAATTGAGAATTCAAATGAGAAAATGACACTGTTGGGCATGACAAAACAAAAAACATCCACTTGTTAAAGATATGTGAATTGGTATACGGAATTCCTAATAATATTTCAGCATATAAGAGTAACAGCATGAGGCATAGATTTCCGATGAACACAAAAAGTAAAAAATAGAATTAATAAATAAATCAAATATATACCATATAAATGTAATAGCTATGTGGTGGCTATGTTTATTATTTTATTTTAATTTTTTTCAATCTGAAGCTTAATATTACAACCCTTGAACTCTAAAACATTTAGGACAATGAATGAGTCAATACTGAAAATACAGTAACACGTTTATAATTAGATAAACTATATACACAGGAGTGTGTGTTGCCATGCGGAACCAACAACTAAATTTCTTTTTTGTATTTATCGACACTATACAGTTAGAGCATGAAGCGGTCTGAACGTAAACAGTTTGTGCTGAGAATAAAATACTGCAACTATGCATGATTTTTCCTTTACTCTTGAAAATGTACATACAGATAAAGGCCATACAGGGAAAACACTGCGTCCCGAACGAAAGGGGAGCGGTACACAGGCGGTGGGATAGCTTTGTCATAAATACAGAAAAAACAGTTTCAAGATGTAAATAATGTGTCCATCAGCATCGTTCTTTTTTAACGAGAGCCAAGATCTCTCTCTTTCACTCTCTCCCTCACTCTCTCTCCATCTTTACCGTCCTCCGTCCTTTATGTTCATCCACCCCTCTGCCTCGCCTCTCCTCGCTTTTCGTCAAGCTCTTGCTCCGTCTCTCATTGTCCCACGACAGTTTATACAGCTTGTGCGCTCCTTCGCTAGCGTCGCAAAACTGAGAACACCTTCCGTTGCGCCTCTCCTCCGTGCTTTTGGGCGTCCCTCCGGCGCCTCTCTCTGGGGATTCGTTTGGGTCTTCCGTTTCCGTGGAGATGAGATGATGATGTCGTGTGTGAGTGGGTCCGTCACGGATGGTTGTCACTGTTGAAAGGTCGCGAGTCGAAGGTCAGGAAAGGGATGCGGGTGCATGGGAGGGGGAGGGGGTTGATCGGACTGTTTGGGGTGGTCAGCAATGCACGCGTGGGGTGGGAGGGGGGTAGGAGGGGGGGCAGTAAGGAGGCGAGGTGGACACCAGCGTTGAGTATGAGTTTCCTAATTGATTGTGTGTGTCTGTGTGTGCGTGTGTGTTGGTCTCAATGCGTGTGTGCATGTGTTTGAACGTACCTCGCCCTACAACCGAGCAGGCGGGAGTTGTGTGGGCCCAGTGTGGGTGTGTGTTTGTGTGTCTGTGTGGAGTTGAGGGGTTCTGAGTGAGCGGAGTCTGTTCCTTTGGGACGTGTGTGTGTGTGTGTGTGTGTTGAGCAGCGGTGGCGGCGGTGGCTAGCAGCGTGTCGTTGGGCTGTGCGTGGCGTGGCGCTCAGTCCCGGTGGCTGGAGCGCACCGAGGCCAGGTGGTCGCTGTGCTGGTTCTGAGCCCGGACCCGGAGCTTCTGCTTGGTGTTCTTCTTCTTTGGTTCTTTGGTCCGTTGTTTCCCCGATCCCCCTAGAGGAAGGCAACAGCGACAACGGTTAGTTTCAAATGTTCCCATTTGGCTGTTATTTTTTGACCTATCACAAAAGGGTTCATTACTTCCCTCCAATTCGGGGAAAATCATCCAAATGTATCCTGAATGGTTTCTCAAGGCATCATGATGACTGTTGGGCGACCTCCCCTACCCCCACCCACTCACTGTTTGGTTTAAAATCTCTAAAGAGGGCTTTGTGAGGTGTCATCGGACTCAGCTCAGAGCAGCCAATGGGCTCACTCCGAGCCAGGCCCGCTTCTATCAGATATACACATTCATCCTAACTGAAACGTTCTCACAGGGCCATTTTAACTCCTTAATGTTACATAGATCTCCTTGGATGTGTGTACTTTGACACACAGGGGTGAGCGTCTTTACTTTTTAACACCATCTTATTGTTTTTGTCTGCAGTACTGAGTTAATAAAGCAGGGTTAGACAAAATAAACATTAATAACTCGTGTTTAAAAGGTCTGCCTCCCGAAGGTTAATAAATCCCAGGTTTATGTGGTGCGGGTGAAGCATGCTGGGAAACAAACGTGTGCTCATGGAACCTTGTGTGGTGAAGGCTGCAGAGCTCTGGGCTCCCAACGACGGAGAAAATGTTGACTACTGAACCACAGGGCAACAATTTGGCTGCCAAACAAATAAGATAACGCAGTGTGTGTGTGTGTGTGTGTGTGTGTGTGTGTGTGTGTGTGTGTGTGTGTGTGTGTGTGTGTGTGTGTTGTGTGTGTGTGTGTGTGTGTGTGTGTGTGTGTGTGTGTGTGTGTGTTTCTGTGAGTATGTCTGTGTTTCTGCATTTCTGTGAGTTAGTGAGTGATTGAGTGAGTGAATGTGTGTGTGTTTGTATGTGTGTGTGTGTGTGTGTGCGTGTGTATGTGAGTGTTTGTGCATGAATGCGTGTGTGAGTGTATGCTTGTGTGTGTGTGTGTGTGTTTGTTTGAGAGTGTGTGTATCAGACAAATGGGTGTAAAAAGCAGTGAGTGTAAGGGAATTTAAAGGGAAAGTCGCTCTAATGGGGGGAAAAAGCAGGGTAAGGGTTGGATGATGAGATGCTATCTGGATCCCAACACACAGCCACAGCAATGAGCCACGGTCCACTGAGCGGGAAAATCGCTGAATAAAAACAGGTCTCAACTCTAGGCCTCAAGCAGACCACTTCTAAGTCTTATTATTACACTTGCTCCCAGGAACAGAAAGGTAACATAGTGTAATATGTGGCATTATCTTTAATTGGCTTCCCATATGTACTGGCAGACCTGAAGTGGATAAAAAAAATAAGGAATGGCCCATTTGCTGTACCGAACTGTAAAATACTTGTGTGG
>NC_082392.1:15949036-15951536 GCF_031168955.1 Gadus macrocephalus | reverse complement strand
AGAGAGAGAGAGAGAGGAGAGAGAGAAAGAGAGAGAGAGAGAGAGAGAGAGAGAGAGAGAAGAGAGAGAGGAGAGAGAGGGAGAGAGAGAGAGAGAGAGAGAGAGAGAGAGAGGGCGGGAGGGGAGGGAGGGAGGGAGGGAGGGAGAGGGAGAGAGAGAGAGAGATTAAAGAGAGAGCAAGGGAGAGCGCAAGAGAAGGATGAAGAGAGAGCGAGGGAGAGAGTGAGAGAAGATGAAGAGAGAGAGAGAGAGAGAAGATGAAGAGAGAGAGAGTGGGAGAGAGAGCGAAGAAAGATGAAGAGAGAGAGAGTGGGAGAGAGAGAGGATGAAAAGAGAGACTGGGAGAGAGAGAGAGGGATGAAGAGATAGAGAGAGAGAGAGAGAGAGAGAGAGAGAGAGAGAGAGAGAGAGAGAGAGAGAGAGAGAGAGAGAGAGAGACCCTCTGCTGTGGTCAGCTATCTCTGTGTCCCGACTCACCACACATCTGGGCTGAATACATGGAGCTTTCTTCCTCGTCCCCTCTGGCTCTCTGGGCGAATGGGGGATAATTAGCCTTAGTTGACTTTAATGAATGGCTTAATGTTTTCTTGTATTTCAGGATAAGCAAAGAAAAAAAATAGCATGGAGCTTATCGGAGCGTCGGGGGGGGGGGGGGGGATAGGGTTAGGGTTCCTAGAGAGGGGTTTCTTGTTGTCGTGCCTGACGCAACAACGCTGCTTCTGGTGGGCGGCGCGGGAGGGGCTGTAGTATGGTTGTGTGTGTACGTGCATGCAGCAGCGACGTGGGCCAGGGTATCTACAGAGTGCCTCCACATGCTGGTCGCGAGGAGGAGGGAGGGCTGGAGGGAAACGGGAGCACGGATCAAATGAAAGCCCTCAAGAGCCGGAAACAATGAAATAATACACATTTAGTAATGTGCCTGGTAAAGCGACGGCAGATTTGTGGCAGATTGAGAGGTCTCGTGAGATTCGAGTTAGGAGTGAGGCCGAGGTGTTTGTGTTTGGGTTTCATTTTGTCATTAACTTGTTTATGTGAAATAGAAGAGAGAAAAAAACACGAGCCACACTTTGATCCGTCTAATGGATTTCATTATGGCCTGATATAAACAAAGAAGTGCCGGAGTTTACGATGTGGCTCTTTCATTGAGCTAGTGAAACGATTTATATTTAACAGACAAGAGCTTTTCTTAAGCGACTCTGATATGCTCAGCTCCTTCTGTCCTTGTTTATACTGGATCCCGGGTATAGCCATACGGGTTCATTGTCATTGCTTTCCAATTAAACTATACAAGTTAATAAAAGTTCCTTGGCAGTATCGTTAAATAGGTGAACTTTTACACAGTATACCTTTTCCGTCTTTAAATCGGCCTTGGAATTCAGCGTTTCTCAGAACAAAGATCTCCATCAATCCCCCTCAAGGATGTTTAACAGTGGACTTTTACAGCCATTGTCACACAGTCACATGACCACAAAGACACATTCCACTATGTGAGTATATTGCAGATGTATACATTTTTCGATAAAAATTTGTAAGGCAAATATTTTCCAAAGTCAGCTAATGTTTGCTGACTTCTCCTGTTTCCAAACCTGGTTCTCCAGGAATGAGAGCTAAAGTCAGCCCAGCTCCAAAGTAACAAAAAAAAGCACCCTCGGCCAAAACAGGATGCAAGAGGAAATTGTCGAGTGTATTTGCTTCTTTATATCTCATTTCTCCACATAATTCCGTTCATCCTTCTGCTGCCCGGCGAGGAAAACACCAGGAGGAAATCCCCGCCATGTCTGGACTCGGCGCAGCGCGGTCCCAAAATGGCATCAGACTCTAACAAGCAGGGAGCCAGGCTAAGTCGCCCTGGCTTAGACGCCGCCGTGGATCCGTCGCAATCCCCCCGCGACCAGGGCTGGTGATGAGGAATCAACCCTCCCTCGGTACCGGGGGGGAGTGCTTTTGTTTTCTTTGATCAGTTCGCTAATTCCCACAAAGTAAAGGCACTGCTGCTGCAACCCCAACCGGCCCCCACCATCGCCCCACCCCGCATCCCCCCTGTCCCCTGTCCCCGGTCTCCATCGAAAATTCAAACCTTGAAAGGTTAAACGGGTCCGGCTCCCAATATATTTTGATAAAAATAGTTCTGATCGCATCACAGAGTTAGGTATCGGAAAATAAAGCAGGTTGGGCAGGGGAGGGTTGGGGGGTTTCGGGGGGGGGGGGGGGGGGGGGGTTGAGGTTGGGGGGTTTGATGTTTTCGTATCGTGGCTCTCGTTCCACTGCAGCGAGAGAGAGAGAGAGAGAGCGAGAGAGAGAGAGAGAGAGAGAGCGAGAGAGAGAGAGAGAGCAGAGAGAGAGAGAGAGGGAGAGAGAGAGAGAGAGAGAGAGAGAGAGAGAGAGAGAGAGAGAGAGAGAGAGAGAGAGAGAGCGAGAGAGAGAGAGAGAGAGAGAGAGAGAGAGAGAGAGAGAGAGAGAGAGCGAGAGAGAGAGAGAGAGAGCGAGAGAGAATCCAACC